>NC_088220.1:14326716-14349216 GCF_036934945.1 Oncorhynchus masou masou | reverse complement strand
GGTTGAGTGATTGGTTGGTTGATTGATTGATTGGTTGAGTGATTGGTTTATTGATTAATTGTTTGGTCGATTGATTGATTGGTCAGTTGGTTTATTGATTAATTGATTGGTTGATTGATGATTAATTAATTGGTTGATTGATTGGTTGATTGGTTGAGTGATGATTAATTGATTTGTTGATTGATTGGTTGACTGATTGGTTGGTTGGTTGGTTGATTTATTGATTGGTTGAGTGATGATTAATTGATTGGTTGGTTGATGATTAATTGATTGGTTGGTTGATTGATTGGTTGGTTGGTTGATTGATTGGTTGGTTGGTTGATTTATTGGTTGATTGATTGGTTGATTGGTTGATTGATTGGTTGATTGGTTGGTTGGTTGGTTGATTGATTGATTGATTGGTTGGTTGATTGACTGTCCAGGTGCGTGATCTGGAGGAGAGGCTGGTGGAAAAGGAACATGAGCTGAAACAGATGAGGAGGAACCTGGATGAGAGTGAAGGAGCCATCGCGCAGGTGATGAGTAAACTTGCTTGTGTGTGTTTGTGTGAGTGTGTGTGTGTTTGTGTGAGTATGTGTGTGTGTGTGTTTGTGTGAGTGTGTTTGTGTTTGTGTGAGTGTGTGTTTGTGTTTGTGTGAGTGTGAGTGTGTTTGTGTGAGTGTGTGTGTGTGTGTGTGTGTGTGTGTGTGTTTGTGTGAGTGTGTGTGTGTTTGTGTGAGTGTGTGTGTGTTTGTGTGAGTGGGCATGTAGGTGTGCGTCTATAACGCTCTGTTTCTTTTTCTCCCTCCCTCCTCCCTCCCTCCCTCCCTCCCTCCCTCCCTCCCTCCCTCCGTCTTCTCTGTAGGTGTTTGAAGGTAAACAGCGTCTGTGGGAGAAGGAGTTGGAGGAGTTGAAGCATCTGTACACCGCCAAGCTGCGTCAGGTTTCCCAGCATGCTCAGCATTCAGAGCGTGCACTGCAGCTGCAGCTGTACAAGGCCCAGCAGGAGAAGAACAGACTGCAGGACGAACTGAATGCTCTGACGGGGGGGAGACAGAGAGAGGGTCAGGGGAGTCTGAAGGGAACCAGCCCTACTCTGGAGGAGACTCAGTGGCAGGTGAGGGGGTGGGGGGATGGAGTGGAGAAGGTGAGGAGATGGGGGATGGAGTGGAGAAGGTGAGGAGGTGGGGGATGGAGTGGGGGATGGAGTGGGGAAGGTGAGGAGGTGGGGGATGGAGTGGAGAAGGTGAGGAGGTGGGGGATGGAGTGGGGAAGGTGAGGAGGTGGGGGTTGGAGTGGAGAAGGTGAGGAGGTGGGGGATGGAGTGGAGGAGGTGGGGGATGGTGTGGGGAAGGTGAGGAGGTGGGGATGGAGTGGGGAAGGTGAGGAGGTGGGGGATGGAGTGGAGAAGGTGAGGAGGTGGGGGTGGTGTGGGGAAGGTGAGGAGGTGGGGGATGGAGTGGGGAAGGTGAGGAGGTAGGGGGATGGAGTGGAGAAGGTGAGGAGGTGGGGGAATGGAGTGGAGAAGGTGGGGGTGGAGTGGAGATGGTGAGGAGGTGGGGGATGGTGTGGGGAAGGTGAGGAGGTGGGGGTTGGAGTGGGGAAGGTGAGGAGGTGGGGGATGGTGTGGGGAAGGTGAGGAGGTGGGGGATGGAGTGGGGAAGGTGAGGAGGTGGGGGATGGAGTGGAGAAGGTGAGGATGTGGGGGATGGAGTGGGGAAGGTGAGGAGGTGGGGGGATGGAGTGGGGAAGGTGAGGGGGTTGGAGGATGGAGTGGGGAAGGTGAGGAGGTGGGGGATGGAGTGGGGAAGGTGAGGGGGTGGGGGATGGAGTGGGGAAGGTGAGGAGGTGGGGAGATGGAGTGGGGAAGGTGAGGAGGTGGGGGATGGAGTGGAGAAGGTGAGGAGGTGGGGGATGGAGTGGGGAAGGTGAGGAGGTGGGGGGATGGAGTGGGGAAGGTGAGGAGGTGGGGGATGGAGTGTAGGAGGTGGGGGATGGAGTGGGGAAGGTGAGGAGGTGGGGGATGGAGTGGAGGAGGTGGGGGATGGAGTGGGGAAGGTGAGGAGGTGGGGGATGGAGTGGGGAAGGTGAGGAGGTGGGGGTTGGAGTGGAGAAGGTGAGGAGGTGGGGGATGGAGTGGAGGAGGTGGGGGATGGTGTGGGGAAGGTGAGGAGGTGGGGGATGGAGTGGGGAAGGTGAGGAGGTGGGGGATGGAGTGGAGAAGGTGAGGAGGTGGGGGTGGTGTGGGGAAGGTGAGGAGGTGGGGGATGGAGTGGGGAAGGTGAGGAGGTGGGGGATGGAGTGGGGAAGGTGAGGAGGTGGGGGATGGAGTGGGGAAGGTGAGGAGGTGGGGGGATGGAGTGGGGAAGATGAGGAGGTGGGGGATGGAGTGTAGGAGGTGGGGGATGGAGTGGAGAAGGTGAGTGCTAAATGACTTAAATGTAATGTAAATGTGAGGAGGTGGGGGATGGAGTGGAGAAGGTGAGGAGGTGGGGGGATGGAGTGGGGAAGGTGAGGAGGTGGGGGGATGGAGTGGAGAAGGTGGGGGTGGAGTGGAGATGGTGAGGAGGTGGGGGATGGTGTGGAGGTGGGGGTTGGAGTGGGGAAGGTGAGGAGGTGGGGGATGGTGTGGGGAAGGTGAGGAGGTGGGGGATGGAGTGGGGAAGGTGAGGGGGTTGGAGGATGGAGTGGGGAAGGTGAGGAGGTGGGGGATGGAGTGGGGAAGGTGAGGGGGGTGGGGGATGGAGTGGGGAAGGTGAGGAGGTGGGGAGATGGAGTGGGGAAGGTGAGGAGGTGGGGGATGGAGTGGAGAAGGTGAGGAGGTGGGGGATGGAGTGGGGAAGGTGAGGAGGTGGGGGGATGGAGTGGGGAAGGTGAGGAGGTGGGGGATGGAGTGGGGAAGGTGAGGGGGTGGGGGATGGAGTGGGGAAGGTGAGGAGGTGGGGAGATGGAGTGGGGAAGGTGAGGAGGTGGGGGATGGAGTGGAGAAGGTGAGGAGGTGGGGGATGGAGTGGGGAAGGTGAGGGGGTTGGAGGATGGAGTGGGGAAGGTGAGGAGGTGGGGGATGGAGTGGGGAAGGTGAGGGGGTGGGGGATGGAGTGGGGAAGGTGAGGAGGTGGGGAGATGGAGTGGGGAAGGTGAGGAGGTGGGGGATGGAGTGGAGAAGGTGAGGAGGTGGGGGATGGAGTGGGGAAGGTGAGGAGGTGGGGGGATGGAGTGGGGAAGGTGAGGAGGTGGGGGATGGAGTGTAGGAGGTGGGGGATGGAGTGGGGAAGGTGAGGAGGTGGGGGATGGAGTGGAGGAGGTGGGGGATGGAGTGGGGAAGGTGAGGAGGTGGGGGGATGGAGTGGGGAAGGTGAAGAGGTGGGGGGATGGAGTGGGGAAGGTGAGGAGGTGGGGGTTGGAGTGGAGAAGGTGAGGAGGTGGGGGATGGAGTGGAGGAGGTGGGGGATGGTGTGGGGAAGGTGAGGAGGTGGGGGATGGAGTGGGGAAGGTGAGGAGGTGGGGGATGGAGTGGAGAAGGTGAGGAGGTGGGGGTGGTGTGGGGAAGGTGAGGAGGTGGGGGATGGAGTGGGGAAGGTGAGGAGGTGGGGGATGGAGTGGGGAAGGTGAGGAGGTGGGGGATGGAGTGGGGGATGGATGGAGTGGGGAAGGTGGAGGTGGGGGGATGGAGGTGGGGGGGGGATGGAGTGGGGAAGGTGAGGAGGTGGGGGATGGAGTGGAGTGTGAGGAGGTGGGGGATGGAGTGGGGAAGGTGAGGAGGTGGGGGATGGAGTGGGGAAGGTGAGGAGGTGGGGGATGGAGTGGGGAAGGTGAGGGGAGGTGGGGGGGGGATGGAGTGGAGAAGGTGAGGAGGTGGGGGATGGAGTGGAGAAGGTGAGGTGGGGGATGGTGTGGGGAAGGTGAGGAGGTGGGGGATGGAGTGGGGAAGGTGAGGAGGTGGGGGATGGAGTGGAGAAGGTGAGGAGGTGGGGGGTGTGGGGATGAGGAGGTGGGGGATGGAGGGGGAAGGTGAGGAGGTGGGGGGATGGAGTGGAGAAGGTGAGGAGGTGGGGGATGGAGTGGGGGTGAGGAGGTGGGGGGATGGGGGAGAAGGTGAGGAGGTGGGGGAGGATGGGGAAGGTGGGGGGTTGGAGGATGGAGTGGGGAAGGTGAGGAGGTGGGGGATGGAGTGGGGAAGGTGAGGGGGTGGGGGATGGAGTGGGGAAGGTGAGGAGGTGGGGAGATGGAGTGGGGAAGGTGAGGAGGTGGGGGATGGAGTGGAGAAGGTGAGGAGGTGGGGGATGGAGTGGGGAAGGTGAGGAGGTGGGGGGATGGAGTGGGGAAGGTGAGGAGGTGGGGGATGGAGTGGGGAAGGTGAGGAGGTGGGGGATGGAGTGGAGGAGGTGGGGGATGGAGTGGGGAAGGTGAGGAGGTGGGGGGATGGAGTGGGGAAGGTGAGGAGGTGGGGGGATGGAGTGGGGAAGGTGAGGAGGTGGGGGTTGGAGTGGAGAAGGTGAGGAGGTGGGTGATGGAGTGGAGGAGGTGGGGGATGGTGTGGGGAAGGTGAGGAGGTGGGGGATGGAGTGGGGAAGGTGAGGAGGTGGGGGATGGAGTGGAGAAGGTGAGGAGGTGGGGGTGGTGTGGGGAAGGTGAGGAGGTGGGGGATGGAGTGGGGAAGGTGAGGAGGTGGGGGATGGAGTGGGGAAGGTGAGGAGGTGGGGGATGGAGTGGGGAAGGTGAGGAGGTGGGGGGATGGAGTGGGGAAGGTGAGGAGGTGGGGGATGGAGTGTAGGAGGTGGGGGATGGAATGGGGAAGGTGAGGAGGTGGGGGATGGAGTGGAGGAGGTGGGGGATGGAGTGGGGAAGGTGAGGAGGTGGGGGGATGGAGTGGGGAAGGTGATGAGGTGGGGGGATGGAGTGGGGAAGGTGAGGAGGTGGGGGTTGGAGTGGAGAAGGTGAGGAGGTGGGGGATGGAGTGGAGGAGGTGGGGGATGGTGTGGTGAAGGTGAGGAGGTGGGGGGATGGAGTGGAGAAGGTGAGGAGGTGGGGGATGGAGTGGGGAAGGTGAGGAGGTGGGGGGATGGAGTGGAGAAGGTGAGGAGGTGGGGGATGGAGTGGAGAAGGTGAGGAGGTGGGGGGATGGAGTGGGGAAGGTGAGGAGGTGGGGGATGGAGTGGAGAAGGTGGGGGTGGAGTGGAGATGGTGAGGAGGTGGGGGATGGTGTGGGGAAGGTGAGGAGGTGGGGGATGGAGTGGGGAAGGTGAGGAGGTGGGGGATGGTGTGGGGAAGGTGAGGAGGTGGGGGATGGAGTGGGGAAGGTGAGGAGGTGGGGGATGGAGTGGAGAAGGTGAGGAGGTGGGGGATGGAGTGGAGGAGGTGGGGGATGGTGTGGGGAAGGTGAGGAGGTGGGGGATGGAGTGGGGAAGGTGAGGAGGTGGGGGATGGAGTGGAGAAGGTGAGGAGGTGGGGGTGGTGTGGGGAAGGTGATGAGGTGGGGGATGGAGTGGGGAAGGTGAGGAGGTGGGGGATGGAGTGGGGAAGGTGAGGAGGTGGGGGATGGAGTGGGGAAGGTGAGGAGGTGGGGGGATGGAGTGGGGAAGGTGAGGAGGTGGGGGATGGAGTGTAGGAGGTGGGGGATGGAGTGGGGAAGGTGAGGAGGTGGGGGATGGAGGGAGGAGGTGGGGGATGGAGTGGGGAAGGTGAGGAGGTGGGGGGATGGAGTGGGGAAGGTGATGAGGTGGGGGGATGGAGTGGAGAAGGTGAGGAGGTGGGGGATGGAGTGGAGGAGGTGGGGGATGGTGTGGGGAAGGTGAGGAGGTGGGGGATGGAGTGGGGAAGGTGAGGAGGTGGGGGATGGAGTGGAGAAGGTGAGGAGGTGGGGGTGGTGTGGGGAAGGTGAGGAGGTGGGGGATGGAGTGGGGAAGGTGAGGAGGTGGGGGATGGAGTGGAGAAGGTGAGGAGGTGGGGGATGGAGTGGGGAAGGTGAGGAGGTGGGGGGATGGAGGGAGAAGGTGAGGAGGTGGGGGATGGAGTGGAGAAGGTGAGGAGGTGGGGGGATGGAGTGGGGAAGGTGAGGAGGTGGGGGGGATGGAGTGGAGAAGGTGGGGGTGGAGGGAGATGGTGAGGAGGTGGGGGATGGTGGGGGAAGGTGAGGAGGTGGGGGATGGAGTGGGGAAGGTGAGGAGGTGGGGGATGGTGTGGGGAAGGTGAGGAGGTGGGGGATGGAGTGGGGAAGGTGAGGAGGTGGGGGATGGAGTGGAGAAGGTGAGGATGTGGGGATGGAGTGGGGAAGGTGAGGAGGTGGGGGATGGAGTGGGGAAGGTGAGCGGGTTGGAGGATGGAGTGGGGAAGGTGAGGAGGTGGGGGATGGAGTGGGGAAGGTGAGGGGGTGGGGGATGGAGTGGGGAAGGTGAGGAGGTGGGGGGATGGAGTGGGGAAGGTGAGGAGGTGGGGGATGGAGTGGAGAAGGTGAGGAGGTGGGGGATGGAGTGGGGAAGGTGAGGGGGTACGAGGACGGAGTGGGGAAGGTGAGGAGGTGGGGGGGATGGAGTGGGGAAGGTGAGGAGGTGGGGGATGGAGTGGAGAAGGTGAGGAGGTGGGGGATGGAGTGGGGAAGGTGAGGGGGTACGAGGACGGAGTGGGGGAAGGTGGGGAGGTGGGGGATGGAGTGGGGAAGGTGAGGAGGTGGGGGATGGAGTGGGGAAGGTGAGGAGGTGGGGGATGGAGTGGGGAAGGTGAGGAGGTGGGGGATGGAGTGGGGAAGGTGAGGAGGTGGGGGATGGAGTGGGGAAGGTGAGGAGGTGGGGGATGGAGTGGGGAAGGTGAGGAGGTGGGGGGATGGAGTGGGGAAGGTGAGGAGGTGGGGGATGGAGTGGAGAAGGTGAGGGGTGGGTGATGGAGTGGCGAAGGTGAGGAGGTGGGGGATGGTGTGGGGAAGGTGAGGAGGTGGGGGATGGAGTGGGGAAGGTGAGGAGGTGGGGGATGGAGTGGGGAAGGTGAGGAGGTGGGGGATGGAGTGGGGAAGGTGAGGAGGTGGGGGATGGAGTGGGGAAGGTGAGGAGGTGGGGGATGGTGTGGGGAAGGTGAAGAGGTGGGGGATGGAGTGGGGAAGGTGAGGAGGGGTGGGGGGGTGGAGTGGGGAAGGTGAGGAGGTGGGGGGGATGGAGTGGGGAAGTTGAGGAGGTGGGGGGATGGAGTGGGGAAGGTGAGGGGGTTGGAGGATGGAGTGGGGAAGGTGAGGAGGTGGGGTGGTGTGGGGAAGGTGAGGAGGTGGGGGATGGAGTGGGGAAGGTGAGGGGGTGGGGAAGGTGAGGAGGTGGGGGGATGGAATGGGGAAGGTGAGGAGGTGGGGGATGGAATGGAGGAGGTGCGGGATGGAGTGGGGAAGGTGAGGAGGTGGGGGATGGAGTGGAGAAGGTGAGGAGGTGGGGGATGGAGTGGGGAAGGTGAGGGGGTACGAGACGGAGTGGGGGAAGGTGAGGAGGTGGGGGGATGGAGTAGGGAAGGTGAGGAGGTGGGGGATGGAGTGGGGAAGGTGAGGAGGTGGGGGATGGAGTGGGGAAGGTGAGGAGGTGGGGGTTGGAGTGCGGAAGGTGAGTAGGTGGGGGATGGAGTGGGGAAGGTGAGGAGGTGGGGGATGGAGTGGGGAAGGTGAGGAGGTGGGGGATGGAGTGGGGAAGGTGAGGGGGTACGAGGACGGAGTGGGGAAGGTGAGGGGTTGGGGGTTGGAGTGGGGAAGGTGAGGAGGTGGGGGATGGAGTGGGGAAGGTGAGGAGGTGGGGGTTGGAGTGGGGAAGGTGAGTAGGTGGGGGATGGAGTGGGGAAGGTGAGGAGGTGGGGGGATGGAGTGGGGAAGGTGAGGAGGTGGGGGATGGAGTGGGGAAGGTGAGGGGGTGGGGGATGGAGTGGGGAAGGTGAGGAGGTGGGGGATGGAGTGGGGAAGGTGAGGAGGTGGGGGGATGGAGTGGGGAAGGTGAGGAGGTGGGGGATGGAGTGGGGGAAGGTGAGGAGGTGGGGGATGGAGTGGGGAAGGTGAGGGGGTACGAGGATGGAGTGGGGAAGGTGAGGGGGGGGGAGGACGAGTGGGGATGGTGAGGGTGTACGAGGATGGAGTGGGGAAGGTGAGGGGGTTAGAGGACGGAGTGGGGATGGTGAGGGTGTACGAGGACGGAGGGGGGAAGGTGAGGGGGTTAGAGGACGGAGTGGGGATGGTGAAGGGGTACGAGGATGGAGTGGGGAAGGTGAGGGGGTACGAGGACGGAGTGGGGAAGGTGAGGAGGTGGGGGATGGAGTGGGGATTGTGAGGGGGTACGAGGATGGAGTGGGGAAGGTGAGGGGGTTAGAGGACGGAGTGGGGACGGTGAGGGGGTTAGAGGACGGAGTGGGGAAGGTGAGGGGGTACGAGGACGGAGGGGGAAGGTGAGGGGGTTAGAGGACGGGAGTGGGGAAGGTGAGGGGGTACGGGACAGAGGGGGAAGGTGAGGGGGTACGTGGACGGAGGGCAGGCATAGAGAGAGGATTTGACTGAGGGATGCTGGTGAAGAGCAGGGATTATTTATCATACTCTTTCACCACCCCTCCCTCCTTACCTTTCAGGTGTGTCAGAAGTCAGGTGAGATCTCGTTGTTGAAGCAACAGCTGCGTGATTCCCAGGCGGAGGTGACCAGCAAGCTGTCAGAGCTGTTCCAGCTGAAGACCCAGCTGAGAGAGACCAGAGGAGAGCTGCAGAGCCGTGATGGACAGATAGACACGCTGCAGACAGCCCTACATGGTGCGCAACCACGACGACAGGGGAAAGGGGGAGCGGAGGAGAGTGGGACACTAGGGTCTCGAGGATCAGGAGGGGCATCAGGTATAGATATTTGTTTATTTAACCTTTATTTAACCAGGAAAGGCCCATTGTGACACACAGTCTCTTTTTGAAGGGAGACCTGGCCAAGATGGCAGCAACAATCAATACATTACAGAATTAAAACATACAACAACATGATCCAGCCCCAAAAAAATAATTTACAGTCCTCCTTAACAGTCTCCCATCAATATTTTAAATTAATTCAGTGGCACTAATATATCTAGATGAAGTATGGATTGTACACTATTCCATGCCTCTGGTGCACAAGAAAAGAAGGCAGTCTTGCCTAATACCTTGAATGTCCTGGAGACTTTAAGTAGCAACACCTAGCAGACCATGTAACTGCTGGTGGTGAAGGAGACCAGACTACAGAGGTAAAGAGGGAGTTTACCTGCTGGTGGGGAAGGAGACCAGACTACAGAGGTAAAGAGGAGTTTACCTGCTGGTGGGAAGGAGACCAGACTACAGAGGTAAAGAGGGAGTTTACCTGCTGGTGGTGAAGGAGACCAGACTACAGAGGTAAAGAGGGAGTTTACCTACTGGTGGTGAAGGAGACCAGACTACAGAGGTAAAGAGGGAGTTTACCTACTGGTGGGGAAGGAGACCAGACTACAGAGGTAAAGAGGAGTTTACCTGCTGGTGGTGAAGGAGACCAGACTACAGAGGTAAAGAGGGAGTTTACCTGCTGGTGGTGAAGGAGACCAGACTACAGAGTTAAAGAGGGAGTTTACCTGGGCTTTGTAGATGAACACGTAGTATCTTTCTGCACATATAAAGTGAGGTCCAACCTTCCATTTGGTACAAGGTGCAATGGTGGGTGAGTGACTTGGCATCTGTAATAAAGTGCAAGGTTGCATGATAAACAGAGTCCAGTCTCTGTTAGACAGAGGAGGCTGCATGATAAACAGAGTCCAGTCTCTGTAAGACAGAGGAGGCTGCATGATTAACAGAGTCCAGTCTCTGTAAGACAGAGGAGGCTGCATGATAAACAGAGTCCAGTCTCTGTTAGACAGAGGAGGCTGCATGATAAACAGAGTCCAGTCTCTGTACGACAGAGGAGGCTGCATGATAAACAGAGTCTCTGTCAGACAGAGGAGGCTGCATGATAAACAGAGTCCAGTCTCTGTTAGACAGAGGAGGCTGCATGATAAACAGAGTCCAGTCTCTGTAAGACAGAGGAGGCTGCATGATAAACAGAGTCCAGTCTCTGTAAGACAGAGGAGGCTGCATGATAAACAGAGTCCAGTCTCTGTTAGACAGAGGAGGCTGCATGATAAATGAGTCCAGTCTCTGTAAGACAGAGGAGGATGCATGATAAACAGAGTCCAGTCTCTGCAGACAGAGGAGGCTGCATGATAAACAGAGTCCAGTCTCTGTTAGACAGAGGAGGCTGCATGATAAACAGAGTCCAGTCTCTGTTAGACAGAGGAGGCTGCATGATAAACAGAGTCCAGTCTCTGTTAGACAGAGGAGGCTGCATGATAAACAGAGTCCAGTCTCTGTTAGACAGAGGAGGCTGCATGATAAACAGAGTCCAGTCTCTGTAAGACAGAGGAGGCTGCATGATAAACAGAGTCCAGTCTCTGTAAAACAGAGGAGGCTGCATGATAAACAGAGTCCAGTCTCTGTTAGACAGAGGAGGCTGCATGATAAACAGAGTCCAGTCTCTGTAAGACAGAGGAGGCTGCATGATAAACAGAGTCCAGTCTCTGTACGACAGAGGTTACATGCATATACAACAAGTCACCATAATCAATAACAGACAAAAGTGGCCTGAACAAGCTTCTTTCTAGCCAGAAGCGGGAAGCAAGCCTTATTACGAAAATAAAATCCCAATTTCAATTTGTGGTTCTCTGTAGCTCAATCACTACAGCATGGCGCTTGCACCGGCAGGGTTGTCGGTTGGATTCCTGGGGCCACACATACGTTAATGTATTCAGCATGACTGCTAGTCTCTTTGGATTAAAGCATCTGTTCAATGGCATATGTTATGTTTGATTGTTATATATTTGTGAGACTAATCAAATCAATCAAATTTTATTTGTCCCATACACATGGTTAGCAGATGTTAATGCGAGTGTAGCGAAATGCTTGTGCTTCTAGTTCCGACAATGCAGTAATAACCAACAAGTAATCTAACTAACAATTCCTAAACTACTGTCTTATACACAGTGTAAGGGGATAAAGAATATGTACATAAGGATATATGAATGAGTGATGGTACAGAGCAGCATAGGCAAGATACAGTAGATGGTATCGAGTACAGTATATACATATGAGATGAGTATGTAAACAAAGTGGCATAGTTAAAGTGGCTAGTGATACATGTATTACATAAGGATGCAGTCGATGATATAGAGTACAGTATATACGTATGCATATGAGATGAATATTGTAGGGTAAGTAACATTATATAAGGTAGCATTGTTTAAAGTGGCTAGTGATATATTTACATAATTTCCGTCAATTCCCATTATTAAAGTGGCTGGAGTTGAGTCAGTGTCAGTGTGTTGGCAGCAGCCACTCAATGTTAGTGGTGGCTGTTTAACAGTCTGATGGCCTTGAGATAGAAGCTGTTTTTCAGTCTCTCGGTCCCAGCTTTGATGCACCTGTACTGACCTCGCCTTCTGGATGATAGCGGGGTGAACAGGCAGTGGCTCGGGTGGTTGATGTCCTTGATGATCTTTATGGCCTTCCTGTAACACCGGGTGGTGTAGGTGTCCTGGAGGGCAGGTAGTTTGCCCCCGGTGATGCGTTGTGCAGACCTCACTACCCTCTGGAGAGCCTTACGGTTGAGGGCGGAGCAGTTGCCGTACCAGGTGGTGATACAGCCCGCCAGGATGCTCTCGATTGTGCATCTGTAGAAGTTTGTGAGTGCTTTTGGTGATAAGCCGAATTTCTTCAGCCTCCTGAGGTTGAAGAGGCGCTGCTGCGCCTTCTTCACGATGCTGTCTGTGTGAGTGGACCAATTCAGTTTGTCTGTGATGTGTATGCCGAGGAACTTAAAACTTGCTACTCTCTCCACTACTGTTCCATCGATGTGGATAGGGGGGTGTTCCCTCTACTGTTTCCTGAAGTCCACAATCATCTCCTTAGTTTTGTTGACGTTGAGTGTGAGGTTATTTTCCTGACACCACACTCCGAGGGCCCTCACCTCCTCCCTGTAGGCCGTCTCGTCGTTGTTGGTAATCAAGCCTACCACTGTTGTGTCGTCCGCCAACTTGATGATTGAGTTGGAGGCATGCGTGGCCACGCAGTCGTGGGTGAACAGGGAGTACAGGAGAGGGCTCAGAACGCACCCTTGTGGGGCCCCAGTGTTGAGGATCAGCGGGGAGGAGATGTTGTTACCTACCCTCACCACCTGGGGGCGGCCTGTCAGGAAGTCCAGTACCCAGCTGCACAGGGCGGGGTCGAGATCCAGGGTCTCGAGCTTGATGACGAGCTTGGAGGGTACTATGGTGTTGAATGCCGAGCTGTAGTCGATGAACAGCATTCTCACATAGGTATTCCTCTTGTCCAGATGGGTTAGGGCAGTGTGCAGTGTGGTTGAGATTGCATCGTCTGTGGACCTATTTGAGCGGTAAAGCAAATTGGAGTGGGTCTAGGGTGTCAGGTAGGGTGGAGGTGATATGGTCCTTGACTAGTCTCTCAAAGCACCTCATGATGACGGAAGTGAGTGCTACGGGGCGGTAGTCGTTTAGCTCAGTTACCTTAGCTTTCTTGGGAACAGGAACAATGGTGGCCCTCTTGAAGCATGTGGGAACAGCAGACTGGTATAGGGATTGATTGAATATGTCCGTAAACACACCAGCCAGTTGGTCTGCGCATGCTCTGAGGGCGCGGCTGGGGATGCCGTCTGGGCCTGCAGCCTTGCGAGGGTTAACACGTTTAAATGTTTTACTCACCTCGGCTGCAGTGAAGGAGAGACCGCATTTTTCCGTTGCAGGCAGTGTCAGTGGCACTGTATTGTCCTCAAAGCGGGCAAAAAAGTTATTTAGTCTGCCTGGGAGCAAGACATCCTGGTCCGTGACTGGGCTAGATTTCTTCCTGTAGTCCGTGATTGACTGTAGACCCTGCCACATGCCTCTTGTGTCTGAGCCGTTGAATTGGGATTCTACTTTGTCTCTGTACTGACGCTTAGCTTGTTTGATAGCCTTACGGAGGGAATAGCTGCATTGTTTGAATTCAGTCATGTTACCAGACACCTTGCCCTGATTGAAAGCAGTGGTTCGCTCTTTCAGTTTCACGCGAATGCTGCCATCAATCCAAGGTTTCTGGTTAGGGAATGTTTTAATCGTTGCTATGGGAACGACATCTTCAACGCACGTTCTAATGAACTCGCACACCGAATCAGCGTATTCGTCAATATTGTTATTTGATGCAATACGAAACATGTCCCAGTCCACGTGATGGAAGCAGTCTTGGAGTGTGGAGTCAGCTTGGTCGGACCAGCGTTGGACAGACCTCAGCGTGGGAGCTTCTTTTTTAGCTTTTGTCTGTAGGCAGGTATCAGCAAAATGGAGTCGTGGTCAGCTTTTCCGAAAGGGGCGGGGCAGGGCCTTATATGCGTCGCGGAAGTTAGAGTAACAGTGATCCAAGGTTTTTCCGCCCCTGGTTGCGCAATCGATATGCTGATAAAATTTAGGGAGTCTTGTTTTCAGATTAGCCTTGTTAAAATCCCCAACAACAATGAGTGCAGCCTCCGGATAAATGGTTTCCAGTTTGCAAAGAGTTAAATAAAGTTCGTTCAGAGCCATCGATGTGTCTGCTTGGGGGGGATATATACGGCTGTGATTATAATCGAAGAGAATTCTCTTGGTAGATAATGCGGTCGACATTTGATTGTGAGGAATTCTAAATCAGGTGAACAGAAGGATTTGAGTTCCTGTATGTTTCTTTCATCGCACCATGCCTCGTTAGCCATAAGGCATACACCCCACCCCCTCTTCTTACCAGAAAGGTGTTTGTTTCTGTCGGCGCGATGCGTGGAGAAACCCGTTGGCTTGCACCGCTTCGGATAGCGTCTCTCCAGTGAGCCATGTTTCCGTGAAGCACAGAACGTTACAGTCTCTGATGTCCCTCTGGAATGCTACCCTTGCTCGGATTTCATCAACCTTGTTGTCAAGAGACTGGACATTGGCAAGAAGAATGCTAGGAAGTGGGGCACGATGTGCCCGTCTCCGTAGTCTGACCAGAAGACCGCCTCGTTTCCCTCTTTTTTCGGAGTTGTTTTTTTGGGTCGCTGCATGCGATCCATTCCGTTGTCCTGTTTGTAAGGCAGAACACAGGATCCGCGTCGCGAAAAACATATTCTTGGTCGTACTGATGGTGAGTTGACGCTGATCTTATATACAGTAGTTCTTCTCGACTGTATGTAATGAAACCTAAGATGACCTGGGGTACTAATGTAAGAAATAACACGTTAAAAAAATATAAAAAAACTGCATAGTTTCCTAGGAACGCGAAGCGAGGCGGCCATCTCTGTCGGCGCCGGAAGTCTGTGTTGGCTAATTGGTGATCATCAAAATGTCTGTCTCTCTTTCTCTCTCTCTGCCCCCCTCTCTTTCTCTTCCTACTCCCCTCTCTCTTTATCTCCAGGCTCTACAGAGGAGCGTCTGCGAGCAGAGCTGTTGTTAGAGCGTTGTCAGAGCCAGGTCCAGGCTACGGCCTTCGAGCAGGAGAGACAGACGTGGCAGACAGAGAAGGAGAAAGTCATCTGCTACCAGAGAGAGCTGCAGGCCAGCTACCTGGACATGTACCACCACAACCAATTACTGGAGAGAGAACTATACCAGCTCAGAGGAGGAGGAACGCTGGAGAGGGAACTGCAAGATGTGAGGGGAGGAAGAGGAGAGATGGGAGATTACAGTAACGAGTCACTGGAAAGGGAAGTGCAGGAGGTTAGGAGAGGAAGAGGAGGAGGAGAGAGAGAAAGAGGAGAGGAAGACAGTAAACCTCCCCCTGGTCTTCCCTGGATAGAGAGGATAGAATCGTCTGAGATTTGACTGAGTGGACACTATAAGGGGGGGGGGGGGCATTCCAAACCAATCACTCGCCCCCTCTTCCTATCTCCTTGATGAAGAGTCAGGCTTCTTACAGACTTGAAAAGACAGGAGGGCCCCAATCCAAAACCAAATCCTCACCCTTCATCTCCATGTCCTTGTGGAGGTCCCAATTCCAAAACAACTCTGCACTCCTGCACTCCTTGACCTGTATGCACTAGACTGAATAGTGTGCATGTATAATCAGCAATACAATGATACACCCTCTCTGGTACTGTTTATTGGAGGTTCCACTTCCTGTTTCAAGCCTGCAATCAATGATAACTTCCTGTTTCAGTCCACAAATCAATGACAGCGTATTAGAGTCGAGAACACTGTACATTCGATCAAGCACGACCCTGACCAAACCTCACGTTAGAGGGCTGCTTGTATGTACAAATGATAATGATAATAATAATAATAGCCTATTTGTAAATGTTACTTAATCTAATTTAGTTCTGTGTGTATGTAATCAACCAGTGTGTTCCTCACAGCCGTTCTGTGGGCTCGTTGAAGTTCAGACACTGACTGGGGTAAAGTAAGGGTAGGCTGTGTCTCAAATAGTACCCTGTATAGTACACTACTTTTGACCAGGGTTCTGTAGTAGTAGTGCACTATATATGGAATAGGATGCCGTTTCAGATGCACCCTAGGACATTGTTCAAAAGGATCTAAAGGGATTTAGGTTTTGTCCCGGTGAGGTGTGGTGTGGTGAGGTGTGGTGAGGTGTGGTGTGGTGAGGTGAGGTGTGGTGTGGTGAGGTGTTGTGTGGTGAGGTGTTGTGTGGTGAGGTGAGGTGTGGTGAGGTGTGGTGAGGTCTGGTGAGGTGTGGTGAGGTGTGGTGTGGTGAGGTCTGGTGAGGTGTGGTGAGGTGAGGTGCTGTGTGGTGAGGTCTGGTGAGGTGTGGTGAGGTGAGGTCTGGTGAGATGAGGTGTGGTGAGGTCTGGTGAGGTGAGGTCTGGTGAGGTAAGGTGAGGTGTGGTGAGGTGAGGTGAGGTGTGGTGAGGTGAGGTGTGGTGAGGTGTGGTGAGGTGTGGTGAGGTGAGACATTAAAAGTTGTCTTCATTCAGGGAGCGTCCAGGGAGTAGAAAGCTGTACCACTGATTTAAGTTGGGTTACTAGACCATCACACGCCAATACATGGATGCTATTACTCTGCCATTAACAATGCTATTTTAGTTATGAGGATAACAAGTTCCTTTTGGGGCTAAAATTACCCGTTCGGAAAACTGTAATACTGTAACAATATTGTATTGAGAACGTTTTATAGAATTTATAGTTATTTTCATGTGAATCTATTTTCTGTCCCCAAATGACTATTTTGGAATCTGTATATAGTTGTAATTTGGATATACTAATGCTGCAGAAGCATGTACTGTTTGAGTAAAGGACACTTTGAATGAATAGCCAAAATACAGCCTAATATTACAGCTCTGGCTATTATTCTGCATCCCATTGGACTAATTACTGATCATTTACTTGTACCTGTCGTTGCTGTCGGAGGAAAACCTCCTCTCCTAAACAGAAATGTTTAATTAAATGGACATATTTTCCCATTAACAAACATACAATTACAAAACTTGAGAAGCTGTTTTGAATACATTTTCTTGGTCCTAGAGTCATTACAATATTCAGAGACGACGTTGAGGGAAGTTACTGCTTTCAATACAGTCCTAAGTTTGGACACACCTACTCATTTAAGGGCTTTTCTTTATTTTTTACTATTTTCTATGTTGTAGAATAATAGTGAAGACATCAAAACTATGAAATAGCACATATGGAATCATGTAGTAACCAACAAAGTGTTAAACAAATCAAAATATATTTTAGATTTTAGATTCTTCAAATAGCCACCCTTTGCCTTGATGACAGCTTTGCACACTCTTGGCATTCTCTCAACCAGCTTCACCTGGAATGCTTTTCCAACAGTGTTGAAGGAGTTTCCACATATGCTGATCACTTGTTAGCTGCGTTTTCTTCACTCTGCGGTCCAACTCTTCCCAAACCATCTCAATTGGGTTGAGGTCGGGTGATTTGGAGGCCAGGTCATCTGATGCAGTACTCCATCACTCTCCTTCTTGGTAAAATAACCCTTACACAGCCTGGAGGTGTGTTGAGTCATTGTCCTGTTGAAAAATAAATGATAGCGCAAACCAGATGGGATGGCGTATCGCTGCATAATGCTGTGGTAGCCATGCTGGTTAAGTGTGCCTTGAATTCTAAATAAATCACTGACAGTGTCACCAGCAAAGCACCCCCACACCATCACACCTCCTCCTCCATGCTTCTCGGTGGGAACAACACATACAGAAATCATCCGTTCACCTACCTTGTGTCTCACAGAAAAAAAATCTTAAATTTGGACTCATCAGACCAAAGCACAGATTTCCACCAGTCTAATGTGCATTGGCCGTGTTTCTTGGCCCAAACCAGTCTCTTCTTCTTATTGGTGTCCTTTAGTAGTGGTTTCTTTGCAGCAATTTGACCACGAAGGCCTGATTCACGCAGTCTCCTCTGAACAGTTGATCTTGAGATATGTCTGTTAATTGAACTCTGTGAAGCATTTATTCGGGCTGCAATCTGAGTTTAACTCATGAACTGATCCTCTGCAGCAGAGGTAACTCTGGTCTTCTTTCCCTGTGGCGTTACCAATGAGAGCTAGTTTCATCATAGTGCTTGATGTTTTTTGCGACTGAACTTGAAACTTTAAAATTTCTTGACCATTTCCCGATTGACTGACCTTCATGTCTTAAAGCAATGGACTGTCGTTCCTCTTTGCTTATTTGAGCTCTTCTTGCCATAATAAGGACTTGGTCTTTTACCAGATAGGCCTGTCTTCTGTGTACCACCCCTACCTTGTCACAACACAACTGATTGGCTCAAACACATTAAAAATAAAATAAAATCCACAAATGAACTTTTAACAAGGCACACCTGTAAATTGAAATGCATTCCAGGTGACTTCCTCTTGAAGCTGGTTGAGAGAATGGCAAGAGTGTGCAAAGCTGTCATCAAGGTGGCTACTTTGAAGAATCTCAAATATATTCTGATTTGTTTCACACTTTTTTGGTTACTACATGATTCCATATATGTTATTTCATAGTGTTGATGTCTTCACTATTATTCTTCCTTCTTGTCTTCTAGACAGTGTTCCTCTTTCCAAGGGCTGTGTTCTTTTGCCCATCTTAAACTTTTCTTTTTATTGGCCAGTCTGAGATTTGGCTTTTTCTTTGCAACTCCACCTAGAAGGCCAGCATCCCGGAGTCGCCACTCCACTGATGACGTTGAGACTGGTGTTTTGCAGGTACTATTTAATGAAGCTGCCAGTTGGGGATTTGTAAGGCATCTGTTTCTCAAACTAGACACTCAAATGTACTTGTCCTTTTGCCCAGTTGTGCACCGGGGCCTCCCACTCCTCTTTCTATTCTGGATAGAGCCCGTTTGCTCTGTTCTGTGTAGGGAGTAGTACACAGCGTTGTACCAGATCTTCAGTTTCTTGGCAATTTCTTGCATGGAATATTCTTAATTGCTCAGAACAAGAATAGACTGACGAGTTTCAGAAGAAAGTGCTTTGTTTCTGGCCATTTTGAGCCTGTAATCGAACCCACAAATGCTGATGCTCCAGATACTCAACTAGTCTAAAGAAGGACAGTTTTATTTATTTACAGTTTTCAGCTAATAAAATTGCAAAAGGGTTTTCTAATGATCAATTAGCCTTTTAAAATGATAAACTTGGATTAGCTAACACAACGTGCCATTGGAACACAGGAATGATAGTTGCTGATAATGGTCCTTCTCACGCCTATGTTGATAGTCCATAAAAAATCTGCCGTTTCCAGCTACAATAGTCATTTACAACATTAACAGTTCATATACTGTATTTCTGATCAATTTGATGTTATTTTACTGGACAAAAAAATGTGTTTTTCTTTCAAAAACAAGGAAAAGTATAAGTGACCCCAAACCTTTGAACGGTAGTGTATACATGTTGCTTCTGAATTTATATAATAAACATTTATCAAGTGCTGGCAATTTTCTTTACGTTAGAAATACCAACAAAATCACAGCCTATAGCTACAACTTGTAGTAACCCACTGGTATGCTATACTACATTATACTGTAATGTACTGTGCTGTGCTATACTATACTACACTGAGCCTTGTGACATACATCAACACTAGAGTCTTGTACTACATTTAGCTCAGTCTTGGTTACCTTTCCCCCATCCTCCTGGGACAGTCCTGTGTGCTGCTCTTCTGCTTCTCGTGGAGGAGAAGGTCAGAGGGGAGGGATCCCTGGCTTATTCGTCCAATGGGTTTTGAGGAGGCGAGGAGAGAGGACGCAAGGAGTATGAAACTGAGATTCTCCCAATATCTCTTGTGAAGGAGACTATTAACTGATAGGTTAGTTTTCTGTGAACTAGACTGGAGGAAGCTGCTGGGAAAATACCCTTTAGAATGTCTCGGCCTTCGATCCTTATCACCATGCACCCCTGTACAACCCTGGCTCACAAACACAACGCCCTTCCCTCCCCTGTACAACCCTGGCTCACAAACACAACGCCCTTCCCTCCCCTGTCCAACCCTGGCTCACAAACACAACGCCCTTCCCTCCCCTGTACAACCCTGGCTCACAAACACAACGCCCTTCCCTCCCCTGTACAACCCTGGCTCACAAACACAACGCCCTTCCCTCCCCTGTACAACCCTGGCTCACAAACACAACGCCCTTCCCTCCCCCCTGTACAACCCTGGCTCACAAACACAACGCCCTTCCCTCCCCTGTCCAACCTTGGCTCACAAACACAACGCCCTTCCCTCCCCTGTCCAACCCTGGCTCACAAACACAACGCCCTTCCCTCCCCTGTACAACCCTGGCTCACAAACACAACGCCCTTCCCTCCCCCTGTCCAACCCTGGCTCACAAACACAACGCCCTTCCCTCCCCTGTCCAACCCTGGCTCACAAACACAACGCCCTTCCCTCCCCTGTCCAACCCTGGCTCACAAACACAACGCCCTTCCCTCCCCTGTCCAACCCTGGCTCACAAACACAACGCCCTTCCCTCCCCTGTACAACCCTGGCACACAAACACAACGCCCTTCCTCCCCTGTCCAACCCTGGCTCACAAACACAACGCCCTTCCCTCCCCTGTCCAACCCTGGCTCACAAACACAACGCCCTTCCCTCCCCTGTACAACCCTTGCTCACAAACACAACGCCCTTCCCTCCCCTGTACAACCCTGGCTCACAAACACAATGCCCTTCCCTCCCCTGTCCAACCCTGGCCCCTACATACCTCCTTCCTGAGTTTGGACATGAGAGGTCAAAGGTCAGCGCAGATGGAAACGGAGGAGGATATTTGTTAGCGTAAGGAACAGGTCTTTCTATGTGAGCCAGCCAAGGTAGGCTGTGGAGAAGGGGAGTGGCTGCCCTGGGCGGTTTCGTGAAGTGAGTTGGACACAGAACAAACGCCCAGTTTTCTTTTAGAATGCAAATGTAAAAATGTGTGTGTACCACAGGAGGCTGGTGGCACCTTAATTGGGGAGGACGGCTCATAGTAACGGCTGGAATTGGGATCAAACCCATGGTTTTCATGTGTTTGATACCATTCCATTTACTCCATCCCAGCCATTATGAGCCATCCTTTCACCCACTCTCAAGCATATTTGACTTGTGTAATAGGCAGGTTCATAATTTGAGCAGTGACTTGATGTGTGTGTTCCCAGGGGGCGGTCAAGCCAGACACCATCTCTCCTCTGACTCACCAACCTCCATCTAACAATATTATATAAACCAGAGCTTAATATAACTCCACAGCTCACATAGGTGACTGTCTTCAGTGTGGGTTGATGATGAAAGATATTAACTCATGCTTGTGTGTGCTGCTGCTCTGTATGTAGGAGAGACTCTACACATGCAAACTTCACTGCTTGGATTTCAAGCATTCATTGTAGGCAGCTTACAGAATTACTTACAACTATAACACACACTAGTTAAAGTCAACAGGAGGACAGTTGTTTGCGTGAAGTGACTACAGCTAGCCCAGTAGGAGACATTTCTGCAACTTAAATTCTCAGGCTGGTAGGCCGTCATTGTAAATAAGAATTTGTTCTTAACTGATTTGCCCAGTTAAATAAATAAAAATTAACACTAAGGCGTGTTTAGTATGTAGAAGTCACCTAGTGTGGTAATGTCTCCATCTGGTGGCATCAGCAGGAAGAGCATGTGAGTCAACATCAGTGGCTAATATTGGCTCTAACGGTCCATCTTTCTGCAGCTAACCAAAACCAACCAAATATAATACTTTCCACAAACATATAAACAGAGTTGGAGTATAAAGTTTTTATTCCATTTTAAGATGCAAGTATAATATGAAACATGTTAGAGAATAAATATGTACAATACAACTTTAATAAAGACGAAGCAGGTAGAGGGCCAACCTATCACACAAGAAGTCAACTACTGGAAAAGAAAAAGAACCAAAGGAAGAAGCCATAACACACCTTAGTGTATTCTGTCAATCTGGGAAATGAGATGAATGATTGTCAACCAAAAGCAGTAAATCAAATGTAACATCAACCAAACACGTGTGCGAACACACAAATCATAATATAAAACTATACCTGCTTTAAATAAAATAAAAACCTGCTTCCATCATTCATTCTGACTGGCGATCAGTGCAAAGTTGCTATAATGGCTGACTACTACCACGTGTCGGCTGTTAAAGAGATGGTGGTGCAGAACTCGCTGACGTCGCCATTCCATGGGCTGGTATGACGCGCCATTCCATGGGCTGGTATGACGTCGCCATTCCATGGGCTGGTATGACGTCGCCATTCCATGGGCTGGTATGACGTCGCCATTCCATGGGCTGGTATGATTCCATGGGCTGGTATGACGTCGCCATTCCATGGGCTGGTATGACGTCGCCATTCCATGGGCTGGTATGACGTCGCCATTCCATGGGCTGGTATGACGTCGCCATTCCATGGGCTGGTATGACGTCGCCATTCCATGGGCTGGTATGACAACGGTTCGGAAAACGGAGAAGGATTGATCATGGATTCAACCCAATACTGATGTTGCTATTTTGTGGCATAATTATATTTCATAAAATGTATTATGTTACTTGTGGTTTCACTATTTTACAAGAGACTTGATTCTAGCAATGATAAATAAAAACAAACGTAGACTTCACAGTAGTATAATTTGTTTTTGTTGAATACATCGGCCGACACAGAACAAGAAACATGGCTTCCTTCAGGAAAATTCTTGTTATTGGAGCCAGTTGCAAAATCAAATCAGCCAATTGACCCTCAACCTCTCCGTTGATCATCACCCTGATACATGTACTGGAACCCAAAGTGACTTTCAACAATCAGGGCCTTTATTACATCATCACCAATAGAAAGAGAAATGTTAAACATTTTTTTACAATCAGTGTTCCATTCACAAACTGTAACCACAGTCACCACCTATCAGCCAATCACAATCTCAATCAAATTTATGGGAATATGTTTTCTCAGAGGCAACTTATCTTGACCTCTGTAATATAGAACTTTAAATACTCTCCTGAAATCAGACAACTTCCTAAAAATAAAATTAAAATAACTGTCACATCACCCCTCTAACATCCATTAAATCA
>NC_088220.1:14308918-14326216 GCF_036934945.1 Oncorhynchus masou masou | reverse complement strand
CCATCTGTAGGCTTTCCTCAGTACACATAATACCCTATCCATCTGTAGGCTTTCCTCAGTACACAGAATGCTCTATCCATCTGTAGGCTTTCCTCAGTACACAGAATGCTCTATCCATCTGTAGGCTTTCCTCAGTACACAGAATGCTCTATCCATCTGTAGGCTTTCCTCAGTACACAGAATGGGTCTTTTAGAATGATTTAATGGATGTTAGAGGGGTGATGTGACAGTTATTTTAATTTTATTTTTAGGAAGTTGTCTGATTTCAGGAGAGTATTTAAAGTTCTATATTACAGAGGTAAAGATAAGTTGCCTCTGAGAAAACATATTCCCATAAATTTGATTGAGATTGTGATTGGCTGATAGGTGGTGACTGTGGTTACAGTTTGTGAATGGAACACTGATTGTAAAAAAAATGTTTAACATTTCTCTTTCTATTGGTGATGATGTAATAAAGGCCCTGATTGTTGAAAGTCACTTTGGGTTCCAGTACATGTATCAGGGTGATGATCAACGGAGAGGTTGAGGGTCAATTGGCTGATTTTGATTTTGCAACTGGCTCCAATAACAAGAATTTTCCTGAAGGAAGCCATGTTTCTTGTTCTGTGTCGGCCGATGTATTCAACAAAAACAAATTATACTACTGTGAAGTCTACGTTTGTTTTTATTTATCATTGCTAGAATCAAGTCTCTTGTAAAATAGTGAAACCACAAGTAACATAATACATTTTATGAAATATAATTATGCCACAAAATAGCAACATCAGTATTGGGTTGAATCCATGATCAATCCTTCTCCGTTTTCCGAACCGTTGTCATACCAGCCCATGGAATGGCGATGTCATACCAGCCCATGGAATGGCGATGTCATACCAGCCCATGGAATGGCGACGTCATACCAGCCCATGGAATGGCGACGTCATACCAGCCCATGGAATGGCGACGTCATACCAGCCCATGGAATGGCGACGCTGATACAGCTCCATGGAACCAGCCCATGGAATGGCGACGTCATACCAGCCCATGGAATGGCGACGTCATACCAGCCCATGGAATGGCGACGTCATACCAGCCCATGGAATGGCGACGTCATACCAGCCCATGGAATGGCGACGTCAGTGAGTTCTGCACCACCATCTCTTTAACAGCCGACACGTGGTAGTAGTCAGCCATTATAGCAACTTTGCACTGATCGCCAGTCAGAATGAATGATGGAAGCAGGTTTTTATTTTATTTAAAGCAGGTATAGTTTTATATTATGATTTGTGTGTTCGCACACGTGTTTGGTTGATGTTACATTTGATTTACTGCTTTTGGTTGACAATCATTCATCTCATTTCCCAGATTGACAGAATACACTAAGGTGTGTTATGGCTTCTTCCTTTGGTTCTTTTTCTTTTCCAGTAGTTGACTTCTTGTGTGATAGGTTGGCCTTCTACCTGCTTCGTCTTTATTAAAGTTGTATTGTACATATTTATTCTCTAACATGTTTCATATTATACTTGCATCTTAAAATGGAATAAAAACTTTATACTCCAACTCTGTTTATATGTTTGTGGAAAGTATTATATTTGGTTGGTTTTGGTTAGCTGCAGAAAGATGGACCGTTAGAGCCAATATTAGCCACTGATGTTGACTCACATGCTCTTCCTGCTGATGCCACCAGATGGAGACATTACCACACTAGGTGACTTCTACATACTAAACACGCCTTAGTGTTAATTTTTATTTAACTGGGCAAATCAGTTAAGAACAAATTCTTATTTACAATGACGGCCTACCAGCCTGAGAATTTAAGTTGCAGAAATGTCTCCTACTGGGCGAGCTGTAGTCACTTCACGCAAACAACTGTCCTCCTGTTGACTTTAACTAGTGTGTGTTATAGTTGTAAGTAATTCTGTAAGCTGCCTACAATGAATGCTTGAAATCCAAGCAGTGAAGTTTGCATGTGTAGAGTCTCTCCTACATACAGAGCAGCAGCACACACAAGCATGAGTTAATATCTTTCATCATCAACCCACACTGAAGACAGTCACCTATGTGAGCTGTGGAGTTATATTAAGCTCTGGTTTATATAATATTGTTAGATGGAGGTTGGTGAGTCAGAGGGAGAGATGGTGTCTGGCTTGACCGCCCCCCCTGGGAACACACACATCAAGTCACTGCTCAAATTATGAACCTGCCTATTACACAAGTCAAATATGCTTGAGAGTGGGTGAAAGGATGGCTCATAATGGCTGGGATGGAGTAAATGGAATGGTATCAAATACATGAAAACCATGGGTTTGATCCCAATTCCAGCCGTTACTATGAGCCGTCCTCCCCAATTAAGGTGCCACCAGCCTCCTGTGGTACACACACATTTTTACATTTGCATTCTAAAAGAAAACTGGGCGTTTGTTCTGTGTCCAACTCACTTCACGAAACCGCCCAGGGCAGCCACTCCCCTTCTCCACAGCCTACCTTGGCTGGCTCACATAGAAAGACCTGTTCCTTACGCTAACAAATATCCTCCTCCGTTTCCATCTGCGCTGACCTTTGACCTCTCATGTCCAAACTCAGGAAGGAGGTATGTAGGGGCCAGGGTTGGACAGGGAGGGAAGGGCATTGTGTTTGTGAGCCAGGGTTGTACAGGGGAGGAAGGGCGTTGTGTTTGTGAGCAAGGGTTGTACAGGGGAGGGAAGGGCGTTGTGTTTGTGAGCCAGGGTTGGACAGGGGAGGGAAGGGCGTTGTGTTTGTGAGCCAGGGTTGGACAGGGGAGGGAAGGGCGTTGTGTTTGTGAGCCAGGGTTGTACAGGGAGGGAAGGGCGTTGTGTTTGTGAGCCAGGGTTGGACAGGGAGGGAAGGGCGTTGTGTTTGTGAGCCAGGGTTGGACAGGGGAGGGAAGGGCGTTGTGTTTGTGAGCCAGGGTTGGACAGGGAGGGAAGGGCGTTGTGTTTGTGAGCCAGGGTTGGACACAGGAGGGAAGGGCGTTGTGTTTGTGAGCCAGGGTTGTACAGGGGAGGGAAGGGCGTTGTGTTTGTGAGCCAGGGTTGGACAGGAGGGAAGGGCGTTGAGCCAGGGTTGTACAGGGGAGGGAGCAAGGTTGGACAGGGAGGGAAGGGCGTTGTGTTTGTGAGCCAGGGTTGTACAGGGGAGGGAAGGGCGTTGTGTTTGTGAGCCAGGGTTGTACAGGGAGGGAAGGGCGTTGTGTTTGTGAGCCAGGGTTGTACAGGGAGGGAAGGGCGTTGTGTTTGTGAGCCAGGGTTGTACAGGGGAGGGAAGGGCGTTGTGTTTGTGAGCCAGGGTTGTACAGGGGTGCATGGTGATAAGGATCGAAGGCCGAGACATTCTAAAGGGTATTTTCCCAGCAGCTTCCTCCAGTCTAGTTCACAGAAAACTAACCTATCAGTTAATAGTCTCCTTCACAAGAGATATTGGGAGAATCTCAGTTTCATACTCCTTGCGTCCTCTCTCCTCGCCTCCTCAAAACCCATTGGACGAATAAGCCAGGGATCCCTCCCCTCTGACCTTCTCCTCCACGAGAAGCAGAAGAGCAGCACACAGGACTGTCCCAGGAGGATGGGGGAAAGGTAACCAAGACTGAGCTAAATGTAGTACAAGACTCTAGTGTTGATGTATGTCACAAGGCTCAGTGTAGTATAGTATAGCACAGCACAGTACATTACAGTATAATGTAGTATAGCATACCAGTGGGTTACTACAAGTTGTAGCTATAGGCTGTGATTTTGTTGGTATTTCTAACGTAAAGAAAATTGCCAGCACTTGATAAATGTTTATTATATAAATTCAGAAGCAACATGTATACACTACCGTTCAAAGGTTTGGGGTCACTTATACTTTTCCTTGTTTTTGAAAGAAAAACACATTTTTTTGTCCAGTAAAATAACATCAAATTGATCAGAAATACAGTATATGAACTGTTAATGTTGTAAATGACTATTGTAGCTGGAAACGGCAGATTTTTTATGGACTATCAACATAGGCGTGAGAAGGACCATTATCAGCAACTATCATTCCTGTGTTCCAATGGCACGTTGTGTTAGCTAATCCAAGTTTATCATTTTAAAAGGCTAATTGATCATTAGAAAACCCTTTTGCAATTTTATTAGCTGAAAACTGTAAATAAATAAAACTGTCCTTCTTTAGACTAGTTGAGTATCTGGAGCATCAGCATTTGTGGGTTCGATTACAGGCTCAAAATGGCCAGAAACAAAGCACTTTCTTCTGAAACTCGTCAGTCTATTCTTGTTCTGAGCAATTAAGAATATTCCATGCAAGAAATTGCCAAGAAACTGAAGATCTGGTACAACGCTGTGTACTACTCCCTACACAGAACAGAGCAAACGGGCTCTATCCAGAATAGAAAGAGGAGTGGGAGGCCCCGGTGCACAACTGGGCAAAAGGACAAGTACATTTGAGTGTCTAGTTTGAGAAACAGATGCCTTACAAATCCCCAACTGGCAGCTTCATTAAATAGTACCTGCAAAACACCAGTCTCAACGTCATCAGTGGAGTGGCGACTCCGGGATGCTGGCCTTCTAGGTGGAGTTGCAAAGAAAAAGCCAAATCTCAGACTGGCCAATAAAAGAAAAGTTTAAGATGGGCAAAAGAACACAGCCCTTGAAAGAGGAACACTGTCTAGAAGACAAGAAGGAAGAATAATAGTGAAGACATCAACACTATGAAATAACATATATGGAATCATGTAGTAACCAAAAAAGTGTGAAACAAATCAGAATATATTTGAGATTCTTCAAAGTAGCCACCTTGATGACAGCTTTGCACACTCTTGCCATTCTCTCAACCAGCTTCAAGAGGAAGTCACCTGGAATGCATTTCAATTTACAGGTGTGCCTTGTTAAAAGTTCATTTGTGGATTTTATTTTATTTTTAATGTGTTTGAGCCAATCAGTTGTGTTGTGACAAGGTAGGGGTGGTACACAGAAGACAGGCCTATCTGGTAAAAGACCAAGTCCTTATTATGGCAAGAAGAGCTCAAATAAGCAAAGAGGAACGACAGTCCATTGCTTTAAGACATGAAGGTCAGTCAATCGGGAAAAAGGTCAAGAAATTTTAAAGTTTCAAGTTCAGTCGCAAAAACATCAAGCACTATGATGAAACTAGCTCTCATTGGTAACGCCACAGGGAAAGAAGACCAGAGTTACCTCTGCTGCAGAGGATCAGTTCATGAGTTAAACTCAGATTGCAGCCCGAATAAATGCTTCACAGAGTTCAATTAACAGACATATCTCAAGATCAACTGTTCAGAGGAGACTGCGTGAATCAGGCCTTCGTGGTCAAATTGCTGCAAAGAAACCACTACTAAAGGACACCAATAAGAAGAAGAGACTGGTTTGGGCCAAGAAACACGGCCAATGCACATTAGACTGGTGGAAATCTTTGCTTTGGTCTGATGAGTCCAAATTTAAGATTTTTTTTCTGTGAGACACAAGGTAGGTGAACGAATGATTTCTGTATGTGTTGTTCCCACCGAGAAGCATGGAGGAGGAGGTGTGATGGTGTGGGGGTGCTTTGCTGGTGACACTGTCAGTGATTTATTTAGAATTCAAGGCACACTTAACCAGCATGGCTACCACAGCATTATGCAGCGATACGCCATCCCATCTGGTTTGCGCTTAGTGGGACTATCATTTATTTTTCAACAGGACAATGACTCAACACACCTCCAGGCTGTGTAAGGGTTATTTTACCAAGAAGGAGAGTGATGGAGTACTGCATCAGATGACCTGGCCTCCAAATCACCCAACCTCAACCCAATTGAGATGGTTTGGGAAGAGTTGGACCGCAGAGTGAAGAAAACGCAGCTAACAAGCGATCAGCATATGTGGAAACTCCTTCAACACTGTTGGAAAAGCATTCCAGGTGAAGCTGGTTGAGAGAATGCCAAGAGTGTGCAAAGCTGTCATCAAGGCAAAGGGTGGCTATTTGAAGAATCTAAAATCTAAAATATATTTTGATTTGTTTAACACTTTGTTGGTTACTACATGATTCCATATGTGCTATTTCATAGTTTTGATGTCTTCACTATTATTCTACAACATAGAAAATAGTAAAAAATAAAGAAAAGCCCTTAAATGAGTAGGTGTGTCCAAACTTAGGACTGTATTGAAAGCAGTAACTTCCCTCAACGTCGTCTCTGAATATTTTAATGACTCTAGGACCAAGAAAATGTATTCAAAACAGCTTCTCAAGTTTTGTAATTGTATGTTTGTTAATGGGAAAATATGTCCATTTAATTAAACATTTCTGTTTAGGAGAGGAGGTTTTCCTCCGACAGCAACGACAGGTACAAGTAAATGATCAGTAATTAGTCCAATGGGATGCAGAATAATAGCCAGAGCTGTAATATTAGGCTGTATTTTGGCTATTCATTCAAAGTGTCCTTTACTCAAACAGTACATGCTTCTGCAGCATTAGTATATCCAAATTACAACTATATACAGATTCCAAAATAGTCATTTGGGGACAGAAAATAGATTCACATGAAAAGAAGTATAAATTCTATAAAACGTTCTCAATACAATATTGTTACAGTATTACAGTTTTCCGAACGGGTAATTTTAGCCCCAAAAGGAACTTGTTATCCTCATAACTAAAATAATATTGTTAATGGCAGAGTAATAGCATCCATGTATTGGCGTGTGATGGTCTAGTAACCCAACTTAAATCAGTGGTACAGCTTTCTACTCCCTGGACGCTCCCTGAATGAAGACAACTTTTAATGTCTCACCTCACCTCACCTCACCACACCTCACCACACCTCACCTCACCACACCTCACCTCACCTCACCACACCTCACCTTACCTCACCAGACCTCACCTCACCAGACCTCACCACACCTCATCTCACCAGACCTCACCTCACCACACCTCACCAGACCTCACCACACAGCACCTCACCTCACCACACCTCACAACACCTCACCAGACCTCACCACACCACACCTCACCACACCTCACCAGACCTCACCACACCACACCTCACCACACCTCACCTCACCACACAACACCTCACCTCACCACACCTCACCACACCTCACCACACCACACCTCACCTCACCACACCACACCTCACCACACCTCACCACACCACACCTCACCGGGACAAAACCTAAATCCCTTTAGATCCTTTTGAACAATGTCCTAGGGTGCATCTGAAACGGCATCCTATTCCATATATAGTGCACTACTACTACAGAACCCTGGTCAAAAGTAGTGTACTATACAGGGTACTATTTGAGACACAGCCTACCCTTACTTTACCCCAGTCAGTGTCTGAACTTCAACGAGCCCACAGAACGGCTGTGAGGAACACACTGGTTGATTACATACACACAGAACTAAATTAGATTAAGTAACATTTACAAATAGGCTATTATTATTATTATCATTATCATTTGTACATACAAGCAGCCCTCTAAAGTGAGGTTTGGTCATGGTCGTGCTTGATCGAATGTACAGTGTTCTCGACTCTAATACGCTGTCATTGATTTGTGGACTGAAACAGGAAGTTATCATTGATTGCAGGCTTGAAACAGGAAGTGGAACCTCCAATAAACAGTACCAGAGAGGGTGTATCATTGTATTGTTGATTATACATGCACACTATTCAGTCTAGTGCATACAGGTCAAGGAGTGCAGGAGTGCAGAGTTGTTTTGGAATTGGGACCTCCACAAGGACATGGAGATGAAGGGTGAGGATTTGGTTTGGATTGGGGCCCTCCTGTCTTTTCAAGTCTGTAAGAAGCCTGACTCTTCATCAAGGAGATAGGAAGAGGGGGCGAGTGATTGGTTTGGAATGCCCCCCCCCTTATAGTGTCCACTCAGTCAAATCTCAGACGATTCTATCCTCTCTATCCAGGGAAGACCAGGGGAGGTTTACTGTCTTCCTCTCCTCTTTCTCTCTCTCCTCCTCCTCTTCCTCTCCTAACCTCCTGCACTTCCCTTTCCAGTGACTCGTTACTGTAATCTCCCATCTCTCCTCTTCCTCCCCTCACATCTTGCAGTTCCCTCTCCAGCGTTCCTCCTCCTCTGAGCTGGTATAGTTCTCTCTCCAGTAGTTGGTTGTGGTGGTACATGTCCAGGTAGCTGGCCTGCAGCTCTCTCTGGTAGCAGATGACTTTCTCCTTCTCTGTCTGCCACGTCTGTCTCTCCTGCTCGAAGGCCGTAGCCTGGACCTGGCTCTGACAACGCTCTAACAACAGCTCTGCTCGCAGACGCTCCTCTGTAGAGCCTGGAGATAAAGAGAGGGGGAGTAGGAAGAGAAAGAGAGGGGGGCGGAGAGAGAGAAAGAGAGACAGACATTTTGATGATCACCAATTAGCCAACACAGACTTCCGGCGCCGACAGAGATGGCCGCCTCGCTTCGCGTTCCTAGGAAACTATGCAGTTTTTTTATATTTTTTTAACGTGTTATTTCTTACATTAGTACCCCAGGTCATCTTAGGTTTCATTACATACAGTCGAGAAGAACTACTGTATATAAGATCAGCGTCAACTCACCATCAGTACGACCAAGAATATGTTTTTCGCGACGCGGATCCTGTGTTCTGCCTTACAAACAGGACAACGGAATGGATCGCATGCAGCGACCCAAAACGACCAAAAAGAGGGAAACGAGGCGGTCTTCTGGTCAGACTACGGAGACGGGCACATCGTGCCCCACTTCCTAGCATTCTTCTTGCCAATGTCCAGTCTCTTGACAACAAGGTTGATGAAATCCGAGCAAGGGTAGCATTCCAGAGGGACATCAGAGACTGTAACGTTCTGTGCTTCACGGAAACATGGCTCACTGGAGAGACGCTATCCGAAGCGGTGCAGCCAACGGGTTTCTCCACGCATCGCGCCGACAGAAACAAACACCTTTCTGGTAAGAAGAGGGGTGGGGGTGTATGCCTTATGGCTAACGAGGCATGGTGCGATGAAAGAAACATACAGGAACTCAAATCCTTCTGTTCACCTGATTTAGAATTCCTCACAATCAAATGTAATCCGCATTATCTACCAAGAGAATTCTCTTCGATTATAATCACAGCCGTATATATCCCCCCCCAAGCAGACACATTGATGGCTCTGAACGAACTTTATTTAACTCTTTGCAAACTGGAAACCATTTATCCGGAGGCTGCACTCATTGTTGTTGGGGATTTTAACAAGGCTAATCTGAAAACAAGACTCCTAAATTTTATCAGCATATCGATTGCGCAACCAGGGGCGGAAAACCTTGGATCACTGTTACTCTAACTTCCGCGACGCATATAAGGCCCTGCCCCGCCCCTTTCGGAAAAGCTGACCACGACTCCATTTTGCTGATACCTGCCTACAGACAAAAGCTAAAAAAAGAAGCTCCCACGCTGAGGTCTGTCCAACGCTGGTCCGACCAAGCTGACTCCACACTCCAAGACTGCTTCCATCACGTGGACTGGGACATGTTTCGTATTGCATCAAATAACAATATTGACGAATACGCTGATTCGGTGTGCGAGTTCATTAGAACGTGCGTTGAAGATGTCGTTCCCATAGCAACGATTAAAACATTCCCTAACCAGAAACCTTGGATTGATGGCAGCATTCGCGTGAAACTGAAAGAGCGAACCACTGCTTTCAATCAGGGCAAGGTGTCTGGTAACATGACTGAATACAAACAATGCAGCTATTCCCTCCGTAAGGCTATCAAACAAGCTAAGCGTCAGTACAGAGACAAAGTAGAATCCCAATTCAACGGCTCAGACACAAGAGGCATGTGGCAGGGTCTACAGTCAATCACGGACTACAGGAAGAAATCCAGCCCAGTCACGGACCAGGATGTCTTGCTCCCAGGCAGACTAAATAACTTTTTTGCCCGCTTTGAGGACAATACAGTGCCACTGACACTGCCTGCAACGGAAAAATGCGGTCTCTCCTTCACTGCAGCCGAGGTGAGTAAAACATTTAAACGTGTTAACCCTCGCAAGGCTGCAGGCCCAGACGGCATCCCCAGCCGCGCCCTCAGAGCATGCGCAGACCAACTGGCTGGTGTGTTTACGGACATATTCAATCAATCCCTATACCAGTCTGCTGTTCCCACATGCTTCAAGAGGGCCACTATTGTTCCTGTTCCCAAGAAAGCTAAGGTAACTGAGCTAAACGACTACCGCCCCGTAGCACTCACTTCCGTCATCATGAGGTGCTTTGAGAGACTAGTCAAGGACCATATCACCTCCACCCTACCTGACACCCTAGACCCACTCCAATTTGCTTTACCGCTCAAATAGGTCCACAGACGATGCAATCTCAACCACACTGCACACTGCCCTAACCCATCTGGACAAGAGGAATACCTATGTGAGAATGCTGTTCATCGACTACAGCTCGGCATTCAACACCATAGTACCCTCCAAGCTCGTCATCAAGCTCGAGACCCTGGATCTCGACCCCGCCCTGTGCAGCTGGGTACTGGACTTCCTGACAGGCCGCCCCCAGGTGATGAGGGTAGGTAACAACATCTCCTCCCCGCTGATCCTCAACACTGGGGCCCCACAAGGGTGCGTTCTGAGCCCTCTCCTGTACTCCCTGTTCACCCACGACTGCGTGGCCACGCATGCCTCCAACTCAATCATCAAGTTTGCGGACGACACAACAGTGGTAGGCTTGATTACCAACAACGACGAGACGGCCTACAGGGAGGAGGTGAGGGCCCTCGGAGTGTGGTGTCAGGAAAATAACCTCACACTCAATGTCAACAAAACTAAGGAGATGATTGTGGACTTCAGGAAACAGTAGAGGGAACACCCCCCTATCCACATCGATGGAACAGTAGTGGAGAGAGTAGCAAGTTTTAAGTTCCTCGGCATACACATCACAGACAAACTGAATTGGTCCACTCACACAGACAGCATCGTGAAGAAGGCGCAGCAGCGCCTCTTCAACCTCAGGAGGCTGAAGAAATTCGGCTTATCACCAAAAGCACTCACAAACTTCTACAGATGCACAATCGAGAGCATCCTGGCGGGCTGTATCACCACCTGGTACGGCAACTGCTCCGCCCTCAACCGTAAGGCTCTCCAGAGGGTAGTGAGGTCTGCACAACGCATCACCGGGGGCAAACTACCTGCCCTCCAGGACACCTACACCACCCGGTGTTACAGGAAGGCCATAAAGATCATCAAGGACATCAACCACCCGAGCCACTGCCTGTTCACCCCGCTATCATCCAGAAGGCGAGGTCAGTACAGGTGCATCAAAGCTGGGACCGAGAGACTGAAAAACAGCTTCTATCTCAAGGCCATCAGACTGTTAAACAGCCACCACTAACATTGAGTGGCTGCTGCCAACACACTGACACTGACTCAACTCCAGCCACTTTAATAATGGGAATTGACGGGAAATTATGTAAATATATCACTAGCCACTTTAAACAATGCTACCTTATATAATGTTACTTACCCTACAATATTCATCTCATATGCATACGTATATACTGTACTCTATATCATCGACTGCATCCTTATGTAATACATGTATCACTAGCCACTTTAACTATGCCACTTTGTTTACATACTCATCTCATATGTATATACTGTACTCGATACCATCTACTGTATCTTGCCTATGCTGCTCTGTACCATCACTCATTCATATATCCTTATGTACATATTCTTTATCCCCTTACACTGTGTATAAGACAGTAGTTTAGGAATTGTTAGTTAGATTACTTGTTGGTTATTACTGCATTGTCGGAACTAGAAGCACAAGCATTTCGCTACACTCGCATTAACATCTGCTAACCATGTGTATGTGACAAATAAAATTTGATTGATTTGATTAGTCTCACAAATATATAACAATCAAACATAACATATGCCATTGAACAGATGCTTTAATCCAAAGAGACTAGCAGTCATGCTGAATACATTAACGTATGTGTGGCCCCAGGAATCCAACCGACAACCCTGCCGGTGCAAGCGCCATGCTGTAGTGATTGAGCTACAGAGAACCACAAATTGAAATTGGGATTTTATTTTCGTAATAAGGCTTGCTTCCCGCTTCTGGTTAGAAAGAAGCTTGTTCAGGCCACTTTTGTCTGTTATTGATTATGGTGACTTGTTGTATATGCATGTAACCTCTGTCGTACAGAGACTGGAGTCTGTTTATCATGCAGCCTCCTCTGTCTTACAGAGACTGGACTCTGTTTATCATGCAGCCTCCTCTGTCTTACAGAGACTGGACTCTGTTTATCATGCAGCCTCCTCTGTCTTACAGAGACTGGACTCTGTTTATCATGCAGCCTCCTCTGTCTTACAGGGACTGGACTCTGTTTATCATGCAGCCTCCTCTGTCTAACAGAGACTGGACTCTGTTTATCATGCAACCTTGCACTTTATTACAGATGCCAAGTCACTCACCCACCATTGCACCTTGTACCAAATGGAAGGTTGGACCTCACTTTATATGTGCAGAAAGATACATTTGTACGTGTTCATCTACAAAGCCCTTTTGGGTAAACTCCCTCTTTAACTCTGTAGTCTGGTCTCCTTCAACACCAACAGGTAAACTCCCTCTTTACCTCTGTAGTCTGGTCTCCTTCACCACCAGCAGGTAAACTCCCTCTTTAACTCTGTAGTCTGGTCTTCTTCACCACCAGCAGGTAAACTCCCTCTTTACCTCTGTAGTCTGGTCTCCTTTACCACCAGCAGGTAAACTCCCTCTTTACCTCTGTAGTCTGGTCTCCTTCCCCACCAGCAGTTAAACTCCCTCTTTACCTCTGTAGTCTGGTCTCCTTCACCACCAGCAGGTAAACTCCCTCTTTACCTCTATAGTCTGGTCTCCTTCACCACCAGCAGGTAAACTCCCTCTTTACCTCTGTAGTCTGGTCTCCTTCCCCACCAGCAGGTAAACTCCCTCTTTACCTCTATAGTCTGGTCTCCTTCCCCACCAGCAGGTAAACTCCCTCTTTACCTCTGTAGTCTGGTCTCCTTCACCACCAGCAGGTAAACTCCCTCTTTACCTCTATAGTCTGGTCTCCTTCACCACCAGCAGGTAAACTCCCTCTTTACCTCTGTAGTCTGGTCTCCTTCCCCACCAGCAGGTAAACTCCCTCTTTACCTCTGTAGTCTGGTCTCCTTCCCCACCAGCAGGTAAACTCCCTCTTTACCTCTGTAGTCTGGTCTCCTTCACCACCAGCAGTTACATGGTCTGCTAGGTGTTGCTACTTAAAGTTTCCAGGACATTCAAGGTATTAGGCAAGACTGCCTTATTTTCTTGTGCACCAGAGGCATGGAATAGTGTACAATCCATACTTCATCTAGATATATTAGTGCCACTGAATTAATTTAAAATATTGATGGGAGACTGTTAAGGAGGACTGTAAATTATTTTTTGGGGCTGGATCATGTTGTTGTATGTTTTAATTCTGTAATGTATTGATTGTTGCTGCCGTCTTGGCCAGGTCTCCCTTCAAAAAGAGACTGTGGGTCACAATGGGCCTTTCCTGGTTAAATAAAGGTTAAATAAACAAATATCTATACCTGATGCCCCTCCTGATCCTCGAGACCCTAGTGTCCCACTCTCCTCCGCTCCCCCTTTCCCCTGTCGTCGTGGTTGCGCACCATGTAGGGCTGTCTGCAGCGTGTCTATCTGTCCATCACGGCTCTGCAGCTCTCCTCTGGTCTCTCTCAGCTGGGTCTTCAGCTGGAACAGCTCTGACAGCTTGCTGGTCACCTCCGCCTGGGAATCACGCAGCTGTTGCTTCAACAACGAGATCTCACCTGACTTCTGACACACCTGAAAGGTAAGGAGGGAGGGGTGGTGAAAGAGTATGATAAATAATCCCTGCTCTTCACCAGCATCCCTCAGTCAAATCCTCTCTCTATGCCTGCCCTCCGTCCACGTACCCCCTCACCTTCCCCCCTCTGTCCTCGTACCCCCTCACCTTCCCCACTCCGTCCTCTAACCCCCTCACCTTCCCCCCTCCGTCCTCGTACCCCCTCACCTTCCCCACTCCGTCCTCTAACCCCCTCACCTTCCCCACTCCGTCCTCTAACCCCCTCACCTTCCCCACTCCATCCTCGTACCCCCTCACAATCCCCACTCCATCCCCCACCTCCTCACCTTCCCCACTCCGTCCCCGTACCCCCTCACCATCCCCACTCCGTCCCTCTAACCCCCCCACCTTCCCCACTCCGTCCTCTAACCCCCTCACCTTCCCCACTCCATCCTCGTACCCCCTCACAATCCCCACTCCATCCCCCACCTCCTCACCTTCCCCACTCCGTCCCGTACCCCCTCACAATCCCCACTCCATCCCCCACCTCCTCACCTTCCCCACTCCGTCCCACCCCCTCACCATCCCCACTCCGTCCTCTAACCCCCTCACCTTCCCCACTCCGTCCTCTAACCCCCTCACCTTCCCCACTCCATCCTCGTACCCCCTCACAATCCCCACTCCATCCCCCACCTCCTCACCTTCCCCACTCCGTCCCCGTACCCCCTCACCTTCCCCACTCCATCCTCGTACCCCTTCACCATCCCCACTCCATCCTCGTACACCCTCACCATCCCCACTCCGTCCCCGTACCCCCTCACCTACCCCACTCCATCCTCGTACACCCTCACCATCCCCACTCCGTCCTCGTACCCCCTCACCTTCCCCACTCCATCCTCGTACACTCTCACCATCCCCACTCCGTCCTCGTACCCCCTCACCTTCCCCACTCCATCCTCGTACCCCTTCACCATCCCCACTCCATCCTCGTACACCCTCACCATCCCCACTCCGTCCTCGTACCCCCTCACCTTCCCCACTCCATCCTCGTACACCCTCACCATCCCCACTCCGTCCCCGTACCCCCTCACCTTCCCCACTCCATCCTCGTACCCCTTCACCATCCCCACTCCGTCCTCTAACCCCCTCACCTTCCCCCTCCGTCCTCTAACCCCCTCACTTTCCCCACTCCATCCTCATACCCCTTCACCATCCCCACTCCGTCCTCCAACCCCCTCACCTTCCCCACTCCATCCCCCACCTCCTCACCTTCCCAACTCCATCCCCCCACCTCCTCACCTTCCCCACTCCGTCCCCGTACCCCCTCACCTTCCCCACTCCATCCCCCACCTCCTCACCTTCTCCACTTCATCCCCCACCTCCTCACCTTCCCCACTCCATCCCCCCACCTCACCTTCCCCACTCCATCCCCCAACTCCTCACCTTCCCCACTCCATCCCCCACCTCCTCACCTTCCCCACTCCATCCCCCACCTCCTCACCTTCCCCACTCCATCCCCCCACCTCCTCACCTTCCCCACTCCGTCCTCGTACCCCCTCACCTTCCCCACTCCATCCCCCACCTCCTCACCTTCTCCACTTCATCCCCCACCTCCTCACCTTCCCCACTCCATCCCCCACCTCCTCACCTTCTCCACTCCATCCCCCACCTCCTCACCTTCTCCACTCCATCCCCCACCTCCTCACCTTCTCCACTCCATCCCCCCCACCTCCTCACCTTCCCCACTCCATCCCCCACCTCCTCACCTTCCCCACTCCATCCTCCACCCCCTCACCTTCCCCACTCCATCCCCCCACCTCCTCACCTTCCCCCCACCTCCTCACCTTCCCTTCCCCACTCCACCCCCCCACCTCCTCACCTTCCCCACTCCATCCCCCACCTCTTCACCTTCCCCACACCATCGCCCCACCTCCTCACCTTCCCCACTCCATCCCCCACCTCCTCACCTTCCCCACTCCATCCCCCACCTCCTCACCTTCCCCACTCCATCCCCCACCTCCTCACCTTCCCCCACCACCTCCTCACCTTCCCCACTCCATCCCCCACCTCCTCACCTTCCCCACTCCATCCCCCACCTCCTCACCTTCCCCACTCCATCCCCCCACCTCCTCACCTTCCCCACTCCGTCCCTCGTACCCCCTCACCTTCCCCACTCCATCCCCCACCTCCTCACCTTCTCCACTCCATCCCCCACCCCCTCACCTTCCCCACTCCGTCCCCGTACCCCCTCACCTTCCCAACTCCATCCCCCACCTCCTCACCTTCTCCACTCCATCCCCCACCTCCTCACCTTCTCCACTCCATCCCCCACCTCCTCACCTTCTCCACTCCATCCCCCACCTCCTCACCTTCTCCACTCCATCCCCCACCTCCTCACCTTCCCCACTCCATCCCCCCACCTCCTCACCTTCCCCACTCCATCCCCCCACCTCCTCACCTTCCCCACTCCATCCCCCACCCCCTCACCTTCCCCACTCCATCCCCCACCTCCTCACCTTCCCCACTCCATCCCCCACCTCCTCACCTTCCCCACTCCATCCTCCACCCCCACCTTCCCCACTCCATCCCCCCACCTCCTCACCTTCCCCCCACCTCCTCACCTTCCCCACTCCACCCCCACCTCCTCACCTTCCCCACTCCATCCCCCCACCTCTTCACCTTCCCCACACCATCCCCCACCTCCTCACCTTCCCCACTCCATCCCCCACCTCCTCACCTTCCCCACTCCATCCCCCCACCTCCTCACCTTCCCCACTCCATCCCCCACCTCCTCACCTTCCCCACACCATCCCCCACCTCCTCACCTTCTCCACTCCATCCCCCACCCCTCACCTTCTCCACTCCATCCCCCACTTCCTCACCTTCCCCACTCCATCCCCCACCTCCTCACCTTCCCCACTCCATCCCCCACCTCCTCACCTTCCCCACTCCATCCCCCACCTCCTCACCTTCCCCACTCCATCCCCTACCTCCTCACCTTCCCCACTCCATCCCCCCACCTCCTCACCTTCCCCACTCCGTCCCCGTACCCCCTCACCTTCCCCACTCCATCCCCCACCTCCTCACCTTCTCCACTCCATCCCCCACCTCCTCACCTTCTCCACTCCATCCCCCCACCTCCTCACCTTCCCCACTCCATCCCCCCACCTCCTCACCTTCCCCACTCCATCCCCCCACCTCCTCACCTTCCCCACTCCATCCCCCACCTCCTCACCTTCCCCACACCATCCCCCACCTCCTCACCTTCTCCACTCCATCCCCCACCCCTCACCTTCTCCACTCCATCCCCCACTTCCTCACCTTCCCCACTCCATCCCCCACCTCCTCACCTTCCCCACTCCATCCCCCACCTCCTCACCTTCCCCACTCCATCCCCCACCTCCTCACCTTCCCCACTCCATCCCCTACCTCCTCACCTTCCCCACTCCACCCCCCCACCTCCTCACCTTCCCCACTCCATCCCCCCACCTCTTCACCTTCCCCACTCCATCCCCCACCTCCTCACCTTCCCC
>NC_088220.1:14283918-14301418 GCF_036934945.1 Oncorhynchus masou masou | reverse complement strand
CATTCAGGAGCAGACAGAAATCCCCAGACTAAAGCGGTGGCATGTGGTGGGGCACCTTGGTTCCGCTGGAAGTGGGTCCTCCGTGGCGGGAGGGTGAGGAGGAGGAAGAGGAGGTGGAGACAGCTCTAGGTGTGTGTGCGTAGGCCCGGTGGAGCCCGTTGGACAGGCCCTGGTCTGAGTCCTCCATCTTGGCAGGGTAGAGGTTCTGCATGGAACTGAAGTTCTGAGGTGTGACGGGCTTGAAGGCAGATGGCCTGAGACGAGACTGGAGGGAGAAGAGTGAGAGAGAGAGAGAGAGATTGAGGGAGGGAGGGAGGGAGAGCGAGAGAGTGAGTGAGTGAGAGAGACAGAGTGAGTGAGAGAGAGAGAGTGAGAGAGAGACAGAGAGAGTGAGAGAGTGAGTGAGTGAGTGAGAGAGAGTGAGTGAGAGAGAGTGAGTGAGAGACAGAGAGAGAGACAGAGTGAGTGAGAGAGACATGGTGAGTGAGAGAGAGTGAGTGAGAGACAGAGAGAGTGAGTGAGAGAGAGTGAGTGAGAGAGAGAGCGAGAGAGTGAGTGAGTGAGTGAGTGAGTGAGAGAGCGAGAGAGAGTGAGTGAGAGAGTGAGTGAGAGAGTGAGAGAGTGAGTGAGAGAGAGTGTGAGTGAGAGAGCGAGCGAGAGAGAGAGAGAGTGAGTGAGAGAGCGAGAGAGAGCGAGAGAGTGAGTGAGTGAGAGAGAGTGAGTGAGAGAGACAGAGAGAGTGAGTGAGTGAGAGAGAGAGTGTGAGTGAGAGAGCGAGAGAGAGCGAGAGAGCGAGAGAGAGAGAGAGAGAGAGAGAGAGAGAGTGAGTGAGAGAGCGAGAGAGTGAGTGAGACAGAGAGAGTGAGTGAGAGAGAGAGAGACAGAGAGAGTGAGTGAGTGAGTGAGAGAGAGAGAGAGAAGGAGCAGTAAAGGCAGAGATGGCTAGAGGTAAAGAGACAGAGAGCCCACCACTCCATCCTGGACTTGAACAGCCTCTATGACCAGGTCCACCTATGCAAGGCAGCAGTGCCCACCTTTGCCCGGACTCTAAAGGACATCGCTGTCAAACACAGCCCCAAAACTTCACACAGGAGCAACAGATCAATAGACACCCTATCCAGACCAGCGAGACACTATCCCAGACCTGCGGGACCCCCCCCTGGACCTACACATAGAGGACCCATGCCAAGAGGACCTACATCCAGACCACAACACTACCAGCCACATCCACCCCCCCCCCCCTCCCCCGAAGTCAACAAAGCCCACACCCCATTTAGGCCTCAACATTAGGGCCTCAACATGGAAGTCACACATACACCCAGGCCGTGAGCGGGCAAACAGGCCCAACCCCCTCTTACACTAGCCCAAGTCAATGGAATGTACTAGATGCTGAGCAGGCTCTGCTCACACTTACTGGTCTAAGGCCAAACCACACTACCAACAACACACAACTCATTTATGAAACACAGAGCCTTCACTATCTCCTCCTGGAATATCCAAGGCCTGAGGTCATCTGCCTTTGGCCCAAAGAGCAGGAACCTGGACTTTATCAAATAAATCAGAATTACAGACATTGTCATCCTACAAGAAACATGGTATAGAGGAGACGGACCCACTGGTTGTCCTCTAGGTTACAGAGAGCTGGTAGTCCCATCCACCAAACTACCAGGTGTGAAACAGGGAAGGGACTCAGGGGGTATGTTAATTTGGTATAGAGCAGACCTAACTCACTCTATTAAATTCATCAAAACAGGAACATTTTACATCTGGCTAGAAATTCAAAAGGAAATGATCTCAACGGAGAAAATGTCCTCCTGTGTGCTACCTATATCCCCCCACTAGAATCCCCATACTTTAATGAAGACAGCTTCTCCATCCCGGAGGGGGAAATCAATCATTTCCAGGCCCAGGGACATGTACTAGTCTGTGGTGACCTAAATGCCAGAACTGGGCGAGAACCTGACACCCTCAGCTCACAGGGGGACAAACACCTACCTGCAGGTGACAGAATTCCCTTGCCCATATGCCCCACAAGGCACAACTATGACAATATAACCAACTAAAATGGGTCACAACTCCTGCAGCTCTGTCGCTTGCTGTCTACGTACATAGTCAATGGTAGGCTTCGAGGTGACTCCTATGGTAGGTACACCTATAGCTCATCTCTTGGCAGCAGTACTGTACAGTCGTGGCCAAAAGTTGAGAATGACACAAATATTAATTTCCACAAAGTTTGTTGCTTCAGTAACTTTATATATTTTTGTCAGATGTTACTATGGAATACTGAAGTATAATTACAAGCATTTCATAAGTGTTAAAGGCTTTTATTGACAATTACATGAAGTTGATGCAAAGAGTCAATATTTGCAGTGTTGACCCTTCTTTTTCAAGACCTCTGCAATCTGCCCTGGCATGCTGTCAATTAACTTCTGGGCCACATGCTGACTGATGGCAGCCCATTCTTGCATAATCAATGCTTGGAGTTTGTCAGAATTTGTGGGTTTTTGTTTGTCCACCCGCCTCTTGAGGATTGACCACAAGTTCTCAATGGGATTAAGGTCTGGGGAGTTTCCTGGCCATGGAACCAAAATATCGATGTTTTGTTCCCCAAGCCACTTAGTTATCACTTTTGCCTTATGGCAAGGTGCTCCATCATGCTGGAAAAGGCATTGTTCATCACCAAACTGTTCCTGGATGGTTGGGAGAAGTTGCTCTCGGAGGATGTGTTGGTACCATTCTTTATTCATGGCTGTGTTCTTAGGCAAAATTGTGAGAGAGCCCACTCCCTTAGCTGAGAAGCAACCCCACACATGAATGGTCTCAGGATGCTTTACTGCTGGCATGACACAGGACTGATGGTAGCGCTCACCTTGTCTTCTCCGGACAAGCTTTTTTCCGGATGCCCCAAACAATCAGAAAAGGGATTCATCAGAGAAAATGACTTTGCCCCAGTCCTCAGCAGTCCAATCCCTGTACCTTCTGCAGAATATCAGTCTGTCCCTGATGTTTTTCCTGGAGAGAAGTGGCTTCTTTGCTTCCCTTCTTGACACCAGGCCTTCCTCCAAAAGTCTTTGTCTCACTGTGCGTGCAGATGCACTCACACCTGCCTGCTGCCATTCCTGAGCAAGCCCTGTACTGGTGGTGCCCCGATCCCGAAGCTGAATCAACTTTAGGAGATGGTCCTGGTGCTTGCTGGACTTTCTTGGGCGCCCTGAAGCCTTCTTCACAACAATTGAATCCCTCTCCTTGAAGTTCTTGATGATCCGATAAATGGTTGATTTAGGTGCAATCTTACTGGCAGCAATATCCTTGCCTGTGAAGCCCTTTTTGTGCAAAGCAATGATGATGGCACATTTTTCCTTGTAGGTAACCATGGTTGACAGAGGAAGAACAAGGATTCTAAGCACCACACTCCTTTTGAAGCTTCCAGTCTGTTATTCGAACCCAATCAGCATGACAGAGTGATCTCCAGCCTTGTCCTCGTCAACACTCACACCTGTGTTAACGAGAGAATCACTTACATGATGTTAGCTGGACCTTTTGTGGCATGGCTGAAATGCAGTGGAAATGTTTTGAGGGGATTCAGTTCATTTGCATGGCAAAGAGGGACTTTGCAATTAATTTAAATTCATCTGATCACTCTTCATAACATTCTGGAGTATATGCAAATTGCCATCATACAAACTGAGGCAGCAGACTTTGTGAAAATTAATATTTGTGTCATTCTCAAAACTTTTGGCCACAACTCTAGACTACTTGATCACTGACTTCAATCCAGAGTCTCTCAGAGTGTTCACAGTCAACCCACTGACTCCCCTATCAGATCACAGCAAAATCACAGTCTACTTTTTACAGAGCAAAACTCAATCATAAGGCATCAAAGCCAAAGGAATAAAATTAAGAAATGCTATAGATGGAAGGAATGTACTGTGGAAACCTACCAAAAAACAATTAGGCAACAACTAATTCAATCCCTTTTAGACAACTTCATGGACAAAATATTCCACTGTAATAGTGAAGGTGTAAACTTGGCAGCAGAAAACCTAAACAGTATATTTGACCTCTCAGCTTCCCTAACAGAAAACTGAATAAAATGAACAACAATGACAAATGGTTTGATGAAGAATGCAAAAACCTAAGAGAGAAATTGAGAAACCTGTCCAACCACAAACAGAGACCCAGAAAACCTGAGCCTACGCCTTCACTATGGTGAATCACTAAAACAATACAGAAATAAACTACGGAAAAAGAAGGAACAGCACGTCAGAAATCAGCTCAATGTAACTGAAGAATCCATAGACTCTAACCTCTTCTGGAAAACACTAAACAAACAGCAACATAAAGAGGTATCTATCTAAAATGGAGATGTATTGGGTAAACCACTTCTCCAATCCTTTTGGCTCTATAACAAACAACAACATAAAGAGGTATCTATCTAAAATGGAGATGTATTGGGTAAACCACTTATCCAATCCTTTTGGCTCTATAACAAACAACAAAAACATTAACATGATCAAATACAAATCTTAGAATAAACTATTAAAGACTACCAGAACCCACTGGATTCTCCAATTACCTTGAATGAACTACAGGACAAAATACAAACCCTCCAACCCAAAAAGGCCTGTGGTGTTAATGGTGTCCTCAATGAAATGATCAAATATACAAACCAAAAATTCCAACTGGCTATACTAAAACTCTTTAACATCATCCTTAGCTCTGGCATCTTCCCCAATATTTGGAACCAAGGACTGATCACCCCAATCCACAAAAGTGTAGACAAATTTGACCCCATTAACTACCGTGGGACATGAGTAAAATCCTCTGCATTATCATTAACAGCCCACAAAATGAGGTGGAAACTGAGCTGCACTTCCTAACGTCCTGCCAAATGTACGACCATATTAGAGAAACATATTTCACTCAGATTACACAGACCCACAAAGAATTCAAAAACAAACCCGATTTTGATAAACTCCTAATTCTATTGGGTTAAATACCACAGTGTGACATCACAGCAGCAAGAATTGTGACCTGTTGCCACAAGAAAAGGGCAACAGAAGAAGAACAAACACCATTGTAAATACAACCCATATTTATGTTTATTTATTTTCCCTTTGTACTTTCACCCCTATATGTTTTCCCAGGGATATCACCCCTATATGTTTTCCCAGGGATATCACCCCTATATGTTGTCCCAGGGATATCACCCCTATATGTTGTCCCAGGGATATCACCCCTATATGTTTTCCCAGGGATATCACCCCTATATGTTGTCCCAGGGATATCACCCCTATATGTTGTCCCATTGATATCACCCCTATATGTTGTCCCAGGGATATCACCCCTATATGTTGTCCCATTGATATCAACCCTATATGTTGTCCCAGGGATATCACCCCTATGTTTTCCCAGGGATATCACCCCTATATGTTGTCCCAGGGATATCACCCCTATATGTTTTCCCAGGGATATCACCCCTATATGTTGTCCCATTGATATCAACCCTATATGTTGTCCCAGGGATATCACCCCTATATGTTGTCCCAGGGATATCACCCCTATATGTTGTCCCAGGGATATCACCCCTATATGTTGTCCCAGGGATATCATCCCTACATGTTGTCCCATTGATATCACCCCTTCAATATATGTTGTCCCAGGGATATCCCCCCTATATGTTGTCCCAGGGATATCCCCCCTATATGTTGTCCCAGGGATATCACCCCTATATGTTGTCCCAGGGATATCACCCCTATATGTTGTCCCAGGGATATCCCTCCTATATGTTGTCCCAGGGATATCCCCCTATATGTTGTCCCAGGGATATCCCCCTATATGTTGTCCCAGGGATATCCCCCTATATGTTGTCCCAGGGATATCCCCCTATATGTTGTCCCAGGGATATCCCCCCTATATGTTGTCCCAGGGATATCCCCCCTATATGTTGTCCCAGGGATATCCCCCCTATATGCTGTCCCAGGGATATCCCCCTATATGTTGTCCCAGGGATATCACCCCTATATGTTGTCCCAGGGATATCCCCCCTATATGCTGTCCCAGGGATATCCCCCTATATGCTGTCCCAGGGATATCCCCCTTATATGTTGTCCCAGGGATATCACCCCTATATGTTGTCCCAGGGATATCCCCCCTATATGCTGTCCCAGGGATATCCCCCCTATATGTTGTCCCAGGGATATCCCCCTATATGTTGTCCCAGGGATATCCCCCCTATATGTTGTCCCAGGGATATCCCCCCTATATGTTGTCCCAGGGATATCCCCCTATATGCTGTCCCAGGGATATCCCCCTATATGTTGTCCCAGGGATATCCCCCCTATATGCTGTCCCAGGGATATCCCCCTATATGTTGTCCCAGGGATATCCCCCTATATGCTGTCCCAGGGATATCCCCCTATATGTTGTCCCAGGGATATCCCCCTATATGCTGTCCCAGGGATATCCCCCTATATGTTGTCCCAGGGATATCACCCCTATATGTTGTCCCAGGGATATCCCCCTATATGTTGTCCCAGGGATATCCCCCTATATGTTGTGCCAGGGATATCCCCTTATATGTTGTCCCAGGGATATCACCCCTATATGTTGTCCCAGGGATATCACCCCTATATGTTGTCCCAGGGATATCCCCCCTATATGTTGTCCCAGGGATATCCCCCCTATATGTTGTGCCAGGGATATCCCCCTTATATGTTGTCCCAGGGATATCACCCCTATATGTTGTCCCAGGGATATCACCCCTATATGCTGTCCCAGGGATATCACCCCTATATGTTGTCCCAGGGATATCACCCCTATATGTTGTCCCTTTGATATCACCCCTATATGTTGTCCCAGGGATATCACCCCTATATGTTGTCCCAGGGATATCACCCCTATATGTTGTCCCTTTGATATCACCCCTATATGTTGTCCCAGGGATATCACCCCTATATGTTGTCCCAGGGATATCACCCCTATATGTTGTCCCAGGGATATCACCCCTATATGTTGTCCCTTTGATATCACCCCTATATGTTGTCCCAGGGATATCACCCCTATATGTTGTCCCAGGGATATCACCCATATATGTTGTCCCAGGGATATCACCCCTATATGTTGTCCCAGGGATATCACCCCTATATGTTGTCCCATAACCAGGTGTTCTTCTTACCTTCTCATATTTCCCTCCAATTGGCAGGGAGTGCTTTGAAACGTCCACCTCAGTTCGGTCTTTGTAGTAGAGCTTGATGTGTTCCTCCTCATGTCCATGCTCTCTCTTCATGGACTGCATGCTGGAGAAGATGTCCTTCCTACTGCTGCCTGGGCCGCTACCCACTTTGGCCTCTTTCCTGGTGGGGATCATTATCAAGGTTTTCCTTCAGGCTTCAAGTCAATTGATAATCTGTTCCCCTGAACGATAACAGCTTGTTATTTGAGTTTGCAAGAAAGGCATTTCACTGTACATGTGCATGTGACATTAAAACTTTAAATTAATTAATTTCATCTAGATTTACAACTTTACATTGTAACAGCTTACTTCGCAAATACAGTGCATTCGGAAAGTATTCAGACCATTTTACTTTTTCACATTTTGTTACATTACAGCCTTCTTCTAAAATTGATTAAATAAAAAATGTTCCTCATCAATCTACACACAATACACCATAATGACAAAGCGAAAACAGGTTATTTACTTAACTATTCAGACCTTTTGCTATGAGACTCAAAATTGAGCTCAGGTGCATCCTGTTTCCATTGATCATCCTTGAGATGTTTCTACAACTTGATTGGAGTCCAGCTGTGGTAAATTCAATTGATAGGACATGATTTGGAAAGGCACACACTCGTCTATCTATATAAGTTCCCACAGTTGACAGTGCATGTCAGAGCAAAAACCAAGCCTTGTGATCGAAGGAATTGTCAATAATGCTCCGAGACAGGATTGTGTCAAGGCACAGATCTGGGGAAGGGTACAAAAACATTTCTTCAGCATTGAAGGTCCCCAAGAACACAGTGGCCTCCATCATTCTTAAATGGAAGTAGTTTGGAACCACCAAGACTCTTCCTAGAGCTGGCCGCCCGGTCAAATTCAGCAATCAGGGGGAAAAGGGCCTTGGTCAGGGAAGTGACTGTTTGAAAAGCATTCCAGGTGAAACTGGTTGAGAGAATGCCAAAAGTGTGCAAAGCTGTCATCAAGGCAAAGGGTGGCTACTTTGAATAATTAAAAATATAACATATATTTTGATTTGTTTAATGCTTTTTTGGTTACTACATGATTACCAGTGGTGGGCCGTCAGGGCCAGCAAGGCCTTCTCTGCTGGCCTAAACATCATCAGAATATATATATTGTTTAAATATATTTTCCCACAAATATGTATTTAATTATTCCCCAGAGTAAGAGTTACACTCTTCATTTCATAGCGTTCCTCTTGGTTGCACTGCTTCCAGGCCCAGGTTGAGATTTGGAGGGCTGGTCTTTATGTTAGATATTTTATCCAATCATCTTCAGCCATCATGTGTTGCCAGGGGTCTAAAATCTGCCCTCAGGCCTTCAGAATCAACAGTGCGGGCGCTTGTAGCTTAAAGTGAATGGAAATTAAAATTTAGTGTCAACCAATCAGCTTTAGAGTTGGTTATTGTACGCCTGCTGTCTGGCTCCAGTGTTACACAGGAGCCAGCTAGCAGGCATAGTGCCTGCACGTCTTTTGATTGGATTACCAATATTGAGAGGCAGGTCCTATATGGGCAGGTCTCAGAACTAGGAAACTGAAATTGATCAACGAATTAATTTGCGTACTACTAAACTGTTTTTTCAACCCACAATGGCAGAAGGAGAAGATATCGATTTGGTCGAGGATATAATTATAACGCCATTCTCAAGACAAACTTTTCAAGAAAAGTTAGACATTGTCAGGAGAGGTAGATGCCGACGCTACAAAGCCGACGCTACAAAGACAGGCTCCGAGAAGCACTGCAAACTGTACTGCTGGGAATGCCTATTATTTGCAAGTGATCGATTTGGTGTTTGGAGCCACACTGGCTTTGCAAACCTGAGTTGTCTAACCAAGGCAGCAACGAGACACCAAAGTACGGCTGGGCACTTACAAACAATGGTGCTTTTGAAAACTTTTGGGGACACCCGAGTGGATCTACAGCTCAACAAACAAGCGCGCAGGGCAACGAAGCTGCACAATGAAAAGGTATTGTACTCTTCCCCTGCAATTCTCTGAATAAAAATGTCAATTTCAAGGTGACGCAACGCCTGGTTATACTGCGTTTCTGTCTAAATGTATAGTGTCTAGAGCCATGGCATCATAATGATTGTAATAAGAGGTGGATTAATTCGGGTGGGACTGTGTAGGACTTCACTGAAGGCCCAGGCCCCAGAACCACGGCACGCTACTGATGATTACATATGTGTTATTTCATAGTGTTGATGTCTTCACTATTATTCTATGTAGAACTTGAATTAGTAGGAGTGTCCAAAATTTTGATTGGTACTTTCCTTTTGCTGTACATTTCTACAAAACAGTTTTTGCTTTGATATTTTGGGGTATTGTGTGTAGATTGATGAGGAGGGAAAACAATTTAATACATTTTAGAATAGGGTTGTAATGTAACAAAATATGGAAAAAGTCAAGGGGTCTGAATACTTTCTGAATGGTAGGAGTCACACCTCCTACCAGCTCACTATGTGTGGCACCCACCTGGCAGCAGCACTAACAACACTGCTATGGAATAACAGGTGATGTTATTACCCAACAGCATCATTAATGCCTTCTATTTGAAACAGACAACTCTTTACCACTTTGCCTGTACTTTATGGAATACATAGAGAATACATACTCTCTAATGTAGCACCCATCTGGGTGATGAAACATGGCAGCCATTTTGTGCCTATCAGAGAGCTCACTAACCTGGTGATGTTGAGGTAGTTGAGCAGCTCTCTCTGGTTGAAGCCTTTCTTTAATAACCTGTTGGTCTGTCTGGGTCCCACCTGGGGCACGGCCCGGCTGCCTTTAGCTGGGGACCCGTCCGGGCGCTCCACTAGGCTGCCTACACTACCCATACTGCACCGGGCCAGTAGGGCTGTGGGCCGGGTAGGGGTCGAGTAGGGGTCACGGCTCAGAGGAAGGGTCTGGACCGATGTTGCCATTGGTTACAGGACAGGGTGGCCACGTGGAGAACTCTTGAGGTAGAGGAAGAGAGCAAAGAAGAGAGGAAGAAAGAGGTTGAGAATCAGAGAATGGACATAAACAAACTGATTCAGAACCCTGTAAAATATCTTTGGCATCATGAACCATCATCACCATGATAACTATTCACCTTCTAACTGTAATATCTTATCTCTATGGCAACACAAACCATCATCACCATGATAACCTCCTATTCACCTTCTAACTGTAATATCTTATCTCGATGGAAACACGAACCATCATCACCATGATAACCTCATATTCACCTTCTAACTGTAATATCTTATCTCTATGGAAACACGAACCATCATCACCATGATAACCTCCTATTCACCTTCTAACTGTAATATCTTATCTCTATGGCAACACAAACCATCATCACCATGATAACCTCCTATTCACCTTCTAACTGTAATATCTTATCTCTATGGAAACACGAACCATCATCACCATGATAACCTCCTATTCACCTTCTAACTGTAATATCTTATCTCTATGGCAACACGAACCATCATATCCAAGACCAAGTCCGCACTTTATTGGATTGTTTACAGTTTTCAGCTCTCTGTATGTCTTCCTCTGTTCCTCTGATCACTTAACTCCTGCACTCTAGTGGTTAATAAAGCAAAATAACTAGTATCATGATTCTTTATTAGGTGGTCCCATTCCCTCTGTCTTCCTCAGTATTCCCCCATAGCCTTTACCCTAGTTACTAGTCTGTTGTTGATGTGAATTCTAGTCAAACTCCTCCTGTCTTTTTCCCTGTCTGGCTTTATATCTCGTCTCTCAGGGCATGACTTGACATGTGCCACTTCTCTGTCATCAGCTGTGTGTGTGTGTGTGTGTGTGTGTGTGTGTGTGTGTGTGTGTGTGTGTGTGTGTGTGTGTGTGTGTGTGTGTGTGTGTGTGTGTGTGTGTGTGTGTGTATGTATGTGTGTGTGTATGTGTATGTGTATGTGTATGTGTATGTGTATGTGTGTGTGTGTGTGTGTGTGTGTGTGTCCCGAGGCAGTTTTGTGCAGTCAGTGACCGACCGAAAACCTTTCAAATTTTTCAAGACACATCAAGTGTAAAAATCAACACTAGGCCAGCTAAATGTAAAAATCAACACGTTTTTACTAAGCCAGCTAAATGTAAAAATCAACGCGTTTTTACGAAGCCGGCTAAATGTACAAATCAACACGTTTTTACTAAGCCAGCTAAATGTAAAAATCAACACGTTTTCACTAGGCCAGCTAAATGTAAAAATCAACACGTTTTTACTAAGCCAGCTAAATGTAAAAATCAACACGTTTTTACTAGGCCAGCTAAATGTAAAAATCAACACGTTTTTACTAAGCCAGCTAAATGTAAAAATCAACACGTTTTTACTAGGCCAGCTAAATGTAAAAATCAACACGTTTTTACTAAGCCAGCTAAATGTAAAAATCAACATGTTTTTACTAAGCCAGCTAAATGTAAAAATCAACACGTTTTTACTAAGCCAGCTAAATGTAAAAATCAACACGTTTTTACTAGGCCAGCTAAATGTAAAAATCAACACGTTTTTACTAGGCCAGCTAAATGTAAAAATCAACACGTTTTTACTAGGCCAGCTAAATGTAAAAATCAACACGTTTTTACTAAGCCAACTAAATGTAAAAATCAACACGTTTTTACTAAGCCAGCTAAATGTAAAAATCAACACGTTTTTACTAGGCCAGCTAAATGTAAAAATCAACACGTTTTACTAGGCCAGCTAAATGTAAAAATCAACACGTTTTTACTAGGCCAGCTAAATGTAAAAATCAACACGTTTTTACTAAGCCAACTAAATGTAAAAATCAACACGTTTTTACTAGGCCAGCTAAATGTAAAAATCAACACGTTTTTACTAAGCCAGCTAAACTGTGATCTGATAGTAATAAGTGTAGGTTAAACCATGGCATAGTGCACAACAACCATACGGTTCAAATACGCTCTACTACTAGCTCATCATAGAACAACACTAAACATAACCACAACACTTTCCTACAGTTGTTAAGCCTTCAAATCCCACATAACGCATGTTCTTCCTGTCAGAGACACCTCATGCCTTTTGAAATGGTAAAAACGAGTTGTAAGCTAAAAGAGACGATTACAGATGTAGAGTGTGTGCGTGTGTGAGTGAGCCTCTTGGGGAAGAGGAGCAGAGAACATATGCACCATCAGAAGCTTGTTATGTAACTGTGTGTGTGTGTGTGTGTGTGTGTGTGTATGTTCGCCCTCTGTGATGCTACTGACTACAGTAAATCCTATTTGTCTGATAAAGAGGCAGGGTGCTTTGATTCAGGCAGCAGAGATGAGCAAGGATGTGCCTTTATAACCAGGGCAGCCCTGCTGTACTTACTACAGTGCCAGGTAGTCTAGTGGTTAGAGCGTTGGGACAGTAACTGAAAGGTTGCTGGATCAAATCCCAGAGCTGACAAAACAAAAATATGTTGTTCTGCACCTGAGCAAGGGGGCCGAAGACGTGGATGCCCATTAAGGCAGTTAACCTGCTGTTCCCCGGGGGCCGAAGACGTGGATGCCCATTAAGGCAGTTAACCTGCTGTTCCCCGGGGGCCGAAGACGTGGATGCCCATTAAGGCAGTTAACCTGCTGTTCCCCGGGGGCCGAAGACGTGGAGGTCCATTAAGGCAGTTAACCTGCTGTTCCCCGGGGGCTGAAGACGTGGAGGCCCATTAAGGCAGTTAACCTGCTGTTCCCCGGGGGCTGAAGACGTGGAGGTCCATTAAGGCAGTTAACCTGCTGTTCCCCGGGGGCGAAGACGTGGAGGTCCATTAAGGCAGTTAACCTGCTGTTCCCCGGGGGCTGAAGACGTGGAGGTCCATTAAGGCAGTTAACCTGCTGTTCCCCGGGGGCTGAAGACGTGGAGGTCCATTAAGGCAGTTAACCTGCTTTTCCCCGGGGGCTGAAGACGTGGATGCCCATTAAGGCAGTTAACCTGCTGTTCCCCGGGGGCCGAGAGACGTGGAGGTCCATTAAGGCAGTTAACCTGCTGTTCCCCGGGGGCCGAAGACGTGGATGCCCATTAAGGCAGTTAACCTGCTGTTCCCCGGGGGCCGAAGACGTGGAGGTCCATTAAGGCAGCCCCCTGCACCTCTCTGATCCAGAGGGGTTGGTTTAAATGCAGAAGACACATTTCAGTTGAAGGTGTTCCTTTCCCTTATTGTATCCATTTGATTTATTATTTCCCTTCCGATTTCTTTCAAATAACACGGTCAATTCAGTCAGCGCATCCTATTGACCACGCCTTCTAATCTATAGCCAGAACAGTGTAACTGTGGTTATTCAGTGGTCATATTAATGACTGTACAGTACAGTGTAACCTACTATAGCACACTGGTTATTCAGTGGTCATATTAATGACTGTACAGTACAGTGTAACCTACTATAGCACACTGGTTATTCAGTGGTCATATTAATGACTGTACAGTACAGTGTAACCTACTATAGCACACTGGTTATTCAGTGGTCATATTAATGACTGTACAGTACAGTGCAACCTACTATAGCACACTGGTTATTCAGTGGTCATATTAATGACTGTACGGCACATATGTCAGAGTCAAGGCCCGCGGGCCACATCCGGCCCGCGAGAAGGTTTTTTACGGCCCCTGGGATGATCTTGATTTATTATTAGAACCGGCCCGCAGACCGCAGCAAGCCGGCAGCCCGCAGATCTTTTACACGCACCAATACTACATTTCCCACAATGCAACGGTGACGCACCGAGCAGTAGGCTGCTTCATTTCAATATTTATTGGCACAGCAGTCGTCAGCATCACAGTAAAATTAACTTTCAGATACCCATCAAAAATGGCAAAACGGAAGGTGGACACTGAGAACCGGGGGTTTCAAACAAGGTGGGAGTCGGAGTATATGTTCACGGAGGTAGCTGGAAAACCTGTGTGTCTTCTGTGTGGAGAAAGTGTGGCGGTACTGAAAGAGTATAATCTGAGACGACATTATGAAACGAAACACGCGGACAAAAACAAGAATATGGACATGGAACAAAGGCTACAAAAGGCAGAGGAATTAAAACGAGGCCTCAAATCTCGACAGGCTCTGTTCAAAAAAGCCAAATCACAAGGCCAGGCTGCTGTCAAGGCCAGTTTTATTTTGGCAGAAGAGATCGTAAATCAGCCCGGCCATTTACGGAGGGGGATTTCATCAAAAACTGCATGATTAAAGTTTGTGACGAAGTTTGCCCAGAAAAAGGCAACTCTTTTTAAATGTGAGTCTGAGCAGAAACACCATTGCCGAGAGAGTAGACCAGTTGTCCATCAATCTAAAAGAGCAGCTTGTGAAAAAGGGAAAAGATTTCATTGCATATTCCTTGGCTGTGGATGAGAGCACCGACATTTCTGACATTGCCCAGTTGTCAATTTTCATCCGCGGAGTGGACTCCAGCCTAAGCGTGACAGAGGAGTTTTTGGCTTTACGTCCTATGCATGGCACAACTACGGGGCATGATTTGTATGAAGAGGTGTCAAGATGTGTAAATGAGATGGAGCTGCCTTGGGAAAAACTCGTGGGTTTGACAACCGACGGAGCACCTGCGATGTGTGGACACAGGAGCGGACTGGTGGCGAAGATACGGGAAAAGATGCAAGAGGAAAACGCGACAGGTGAGCTGACAGCTTATCATTGTATCATACACCAGGAAGCGTTGTGCGGTAAAGCCTTGAAAATGGAGCATGTAATGAGCATCATCACGCACAGTTAACTTTATCAGAGCCAAAGGTTTGAATCACCGCCAGTTCAAGGCATTTCTGACGGAGTTAGAAACGGAGCATGGTGATTTGCCTTATCACACAGAGGTGCGATGGCTAAGCCAGGGAAAGGTGCTTCAAAGATGTTTCGAGCTTCGTGAGGAGATTTGTCTGTTCTTGGACAGCAAAGGGAAAGACACAACACAACTCCAGAGACGAAATGTTTCTGTGTGAAATGGCTTTTCTGTGTGACATTACGAGTCATCTGAATGCAATGAACTTGCAGCTGCAGGGTCGGGATCATGTCATCTCTGATATGTACAGTACAGTGAAGGCATTTAAAACCAAACTGACTCTGTGGGAGACGCAGATGCGGAAAGAAAATTTGAGCCACTTTCCCAGCTGCCAGACCATGAAAGAGAAGCTCTCTACCAGTGCGTTCCCGAGCGCACAGTTGGCTGATAAAATAGGTATGCTTGCCGCTGACTTTCGACGCCGATTTGCTGACTTTGAAGCACAAAAAAAGCAGGTTGGAACTGCTCGGTAACCCATTTGCTGTTGACGTGGAAAGCTCACCACCAAACCTCCAAATGGAGTTGATTGACCTCCAATGCAATGATGCACTGAGGGCAAAATATGCGGCAGTGGGTGCTGCGGAGTTCGCCCGTTTCCTCCCCGACACAATGCCCCAGCTGCGCATCCAGGCTGCTCAAACGTTGTCTATGTTTGGCAGCACATACCTGTGTGAACAACTTTTTCTTTGATGAACCTGAACAAAACATCACACAGAAGTCGACTTACTGCTGAACACCTCCACTCAATTCTGAGGATTTCCTCAGCTCAGAGCCTTACCCCGAACATTGATGAACTTGTGGAAAAGATGGGACACCACCAAGTATCACCCTCAACCTCAAACAAGTGAACATTACTGTGCAATCACATATTTAGAGTTTTTACTCAGTTCAAGTTTAAAAGTTAAAGTTTAATATTTGTTTTCACTGCATGTTACTTCTCCTTAAACAAAGTGTTGTTTTTGATTAATAGATTTTTGCACTTTATTTTATTGTATTTCAATCCAATTATATTTTAAAAATATTTCAGTTGAGTGGATGATAGAAAATTGCTATTATTGTTTTTTTCTTTGAAGTAAATTTAGCCCACTTTTGCTAAAATAGAAAATATAGGCTACTGATGGTGCCTTGAATACCGGTTTCTTTCATTTAATGTTCATGTTATGGGGATTTTTATATAAAGGAAATTTGTCTTTTGTGTCTGTTGAAAATTAAAGATTACTGACAGAGCCATAAGAAAATATTGCTTTATTTATCTGATCATATTGGAATATATTTGTTAGGTTTTCAGTAGGTTCAATTAGGTTCACTAGACTATATGCGTCATTTAAAAATTTTTCAATGAACATTCGAACAGTCCGGCCCTCGGCTTGTAGCTAAATTTTTTATTTGGCCCTCCGTCCATTTGACTTTGACACCCCTGCTGTACGGTATGTCATGCTAACCTACGTGCTAGCTTCCGGCATCTGTTCAACAATACTAATGCAAAGTTGACCTTGTTTTTCATCTTTAATGGGCAGAATGTGAGGAATGATTGGCCATACATAGTCTAGTGGTTTTACTGGGATGTTCTGAACTAATTAAAAGAATTACAGAGTCAGAGGGAGGAGACTTCCTCCATCCTCTCACTTTATTCCCCCCTCCCTCCATCCCCTCTCTTTATTCCCCCCTCCCTCCCTCCCCCTCCATCCCCTCTCTTTATTCCCCCTCCCTCCCCCCTCCCTCCCCTCCATCCTCTCTCTTTATTCCCCCCTCCCTCCCCCTCCATCCCCTCTCTTTATTCCCCCCTCCCTCCCCCTCCATCCTCTCTCTTTATTACCCCCTCCCTCCCCCTCCATTCCTCCATCCTCTCTCTTTATTCCCCCTCCCTCCCTCCATTCCTCCATCCTCTCTCTTTATTCCCCCTCCCCCTCCATCCTCTCTCTTTATTCCCCCTCCCACCCTCCCTCCCCCTCCATCCTCTCTCTTTATTCCCCCTCCTTCCCTCCCCCTCCATTCCTCCATCCTCTCTCTTTATTCCCCCCTCCTTCCCTCCCCCTCCATTCCTCCATCCTCTCTCTTTATTCCCCCTCCTTCCCTCCCCCTCCATTCCTCCATCTCTCTCTTTATTCCCCCTCCCTCCCTCTCCCTCCATCCTCTCTCTTTATTCCCCCTTCCCTCCCTCCCTCCCCCTCCATCCTCTCTCTTTATTCCCCCCCTCCCTCCCTCCCTCCCCCTCCATCCTCTCTCTTTATTCCCCCTCCCTCCCTCCCCCTCCATCCTCTCTCTTTATTCCCCTCCCTCCCTCCCCCTCCATCCTCTCACTTTATTCCCCCTCCCTCCCTCCCCCCCATCCCCCTCTTTATTCCCCCTCCCTCCCTCCCCTCCATCCCCCTCCCCCCCCTCCCCCTCCATCCTCTCTCTTTATTCCCCCCCTCCCTCCCCCTCCATCTCTCTCTTTATTCCCCCTCCATCCCCTCTCTTTATTCCCCCTCCCTCCCCCTCCATCCTC
>NC_088220.1:14235733-14283818 GCF_036934945.1 Oncorhynchus masou masou | reverse complement strand
CAGGTGGCCTACCGACTTAAATAGCCAAACACATGAAGAGCAGGTGGCCTACCGACTTAAATAGCCAAACACATGAAGAGCAGACAGCCAAACACACCATACCTACCAACTTAAATAGCCAAACACACAAAGAGCAGACGGCCTACCGACTTAAATAGCCAAACACATGAAGAGCAGACGGCCTACCGACTTAAATAGCCAAACACACATGAACCTGTTAAATAGCCAAACACACAAGAGCAGACGGCCTGGCCAGACAAATGAAGAGCAGATCACTTAAATAGCCAAACACATGAAGAGCAGGCGGCCTACCGACTTAAATAGCCAAACACATGAAGAGCAGGTGGCCTACCGACTTAAATAGCCAACATGAAGAGCATACGGACCTAAAAATAGCCAAACACATGAAGAGCAGGTGGCCTACCAACACTTAAATAGCCAAACACATGAAGAGCAGGCGGCTCACCGACTTGGAAAACATTAAATAGCCAAACACATGAAGAGCAGACGGCCTACCGACTTAAATAGCCAAACACATGAAGAGCAGACGGCCAAACACATGAAGAGCAGGTGGCCTACCGACTTAAATAGCCAAACACATGAAGAGCAGACGGCCTACCAACTTAAATAGCCAAACACATGAAGAGCAGACGGCCTACCGACTTAAATAGCCAAACACATGAAGAGCAGGTGGCCTACCGACTTAAATAGCCAAACACATGAAGAGCAGGCGGCCTACCGACTTAAATAGCCAAACACATGAAGAGCAGACGGCCTACCGAAGAGCAGGTTAAATAGCCAAACACACAAAGAGCAGACGGCCAAACACATAAGAGCCGACTTAAATAGCCAAACACATGAAGAGCAGGTGGCCTACCGACTTAAATAGCCAAAAACATGAAGAGCAGGTGGCCTACCACTTAAATAGCCAAACACATGAAGAGCAGGCGGCCTACCGACTTAAATAGCCAAACACATGAAGAGCAGGTGGCCTACCGACTTAAATAGCCAAACACATGAAGAGCAGACGGCCAAACACATGAAGACCGACTTAAATAGCCAAACACACGAAGAGCAGACGGCCAAACACATCCCAACATAAATAGCCAAACACACAAAGAGCAGACGGCCCAAAAACATGAAGAGCAGGTGGCACTTAAATAGCCAAACACATGAAGAGCAGACGGCCTACCGACTTAAATAGCCAAACACACGAATAGCAGACGGCCTACCGACTTAAATAGCCAAACACACAAAGAGCAGACGGCCTACCGACTTAAATAGCCAAACACATGAAGAGCAGGTGGCCTACCGACTTAAATAGCCAAACACATGAAGAGCAGGTGGCCTACCGACTTAAATTAAATAGCCAAACACATGAAGAGCAGACGGCCTACCGACTTAAATAGCCAAACACATGAAGAGCAGACGGCCTACCGACTTAAATAGCCAAACACATGAAGAGCAGGCGGCCTACCGACTTAAATAGCCAAACACATGAAGAGCAGGTGGCCTACCGACTTAAATAGCCAAACACATGAAGAGCAGACGGCCTCCCAACTTAAATAGCCAAACACACGAAGAGCAGACGGCCTCCCAACATAAATAGCCAAACACACAAAGAGCAGACGGCCTACCGACTTAAATAGCCAAACACATGAAGAGCAGACGGCCTACCGACTTAAATAGCCAAACACACGAAGAGCAGACGGCCTACCGAAAATAGCCAGACACATGAAGAGCAGGTGGCCTACCGACTTAAATAGCCAAACACATGAAGAGCAGGCGGCCTACCAACTTAAATAGCCAAACACATGAAGAGCAGGTGGCCTACCGACTTAAATAGCCAAACACATGAAGAGCAGACGGCCTACCGACTTAAATAGCCAAACACATGAAGAGCAGACGGCCTCCCAACATAAATAGCCAAACACACAAAGAGCAGACGGCCTACCGACTTAAATAGCCAAACACACAAAGAGCAGACGGCCTACCAACTTAAATAGCCAAACACATGAAGAGCAGGTGGCCTACCAACTTAAATAGCCAAACACATGAAGAGCAGGTGGCCTACCGACTTAAATAGCCAATCACATGAAGAGCAGACAGCCTACCGACTTAAATAGCCAAACACATGAAGAGCAGACGGCCTACCGACTTAAATAGCCAAACACATGAAGAGCAGACGGCCTACCGACTTAAATAGCCAAACACATGAAGAGCAGGTGGCCTACCGACTTAAATAGCCAAACACATGAAGAGCAGGTGGCCTACCGAAAATAGCCAAACACATGAAGAGCAGGTGGCCTACCGACTTAAATAGCCAAACACATGAAGAGCAGGTGGCCTACCGACTTAAATAGAAAACACACTTAAATAGCCAAACACATGAAGAGCAGACGGCCTACCGACTTAAATAGCCAAACACATGAAGAGCAGACGGCCTACCGACTTAAATAGCCAAACACATGAAGAGCAGACGGCCTACCGACTTAAATAGCCAGACACATGAAGAGCAGGTGGCCTACCGACTTAAATAGCCAAACACACGAAGAGCAGACGGCCTCCCAACATAAATAGCCAAACACACGAAGAGCAGACGGCCTACCGACTTAAATAGCCAAACACACGAAGAGCAGACGGCCTACCGACTTAAATAGCCAAACACACAAAGAGCAGACGGCCTACCGACTTAAATAGCCAAACACATGAAGAGCAGGTGGCCTACCGACTTAAATAGCCAAACACATGAAGAGCAGGTGGCCTACCGACTTAAATAGCCAAACACATGAAGAGCAGACGGCCTACCGACTTAAATAGCCAAACACATGAAGAGCAGACGGCCTACCGACTTAAATAGCCAAACACATGAAGAGCAGGCGGCCTACCGACTTAAATAGCCAAACACATGAAGAGCAGGTGGCCTACCGACTTAAATAGCCAAACACATGAAGAGCAGACGGCCTACCGACTTAAATAGCCAAACACACGAAGAGCAGACGGCCTCCCAACATAAATAGCCAAACACACAAAGAGCAGACGGCCTACCGACTTAAATAGCCAAACACATGAAGAGCAGACGGCCTACCGACTTAAATAGCCAAACACACGAAGAGCAGACGGCCTACCGACTTAAATAGCCAAACACACAAAGAGCAGACGGCCTACCGACTTAAATAGCCAGACACATGAAGAGCAGGTGGCCTACCGACTTAAATAGCCAAACACATGAAGAGCAGGCGGCCTACCGACTTAAATAGCCAAACACATGAAGAGCAGGTGGCCTACCGACTTAAATAGCCAAACACATGAAGAGCATACGGCCTACCGACTTAAATAGCCAAACACACGAAGAGCAGACGGCCTCCCAACATAAATAGCCAAACACACAAAGAGCAGACGGCCTACCGACTTAAATAGCCAAACACACAAAGAGCAGACGGCCTACCAACTTAAATAGCCAAACACATGAAGAGCAGGTGGCCTACCGACTTAAATAGCCAAACACATGAAGAGCAGGTGGCCTACCGACTTAAATAGCCAATCACATGAAGAGCAGACAGCCTACCGACTTAAATAGCCAAACACATGAAGAGCAGACGGCCTACCGACTTAAATAGCCAAACACATGAAGAGCAGACGGCCTACCGACTTAAATAGCCAAACACACAAAGAGCAGACGGCCTACCGACTTAAATAGCCAGACACATGAAGAGCAGACGGCCTACCGACTTAAATAGCCAAACACACGAAGAGCAGACGGCCTCCCAACATAAATAGCCAAACACACAAAGAGCAGACGGCCTACCGACTTAAATAGCCAAACACATGAAGAGCAGACGGCCTACCGACTTAAATAGCCAAACACACGAAGAGCAGACGGCCTACCGACTTAAATAGCCAAACACACAAAGAGCAGACGGCCTACCGACTTAAATAGCCAGACACATGAAGAGCAGGTGGCCTACCGACTTAAATAGCCAAACACATGAAGAGCAGGCGGCCTACCGACTTAAATAGCCAAACACATGAAGAGCAGGTGGCCTACCGACTTAAATAGCCAAACACATGAAGAGCATACGGCCCACCGACTTAAATAGCCAAACACACGAAGAGCAGACGGCCTCCCAACATAAATAGCCAAACACACAAAGAGCAGACGGCCTACCGACTTAAATAGCCAAACACACAAAGAGCAGACGGCCTACCAACTTAAATAGCCAAACACATGAAGAGCAGGTGGCCTACCGACTTAAATAGCCAAACACATGAAGAGCAGGTGGCCTACCGACTTAAATAGCCAATCACATGAAGAGCAGACAGCCTACCGACTTAAATAGCCAAACACATGAAGAGCAGACGGCCTACCGACTTAAATAGCCAAACACATGAAGAGCAGACGGCCTACCGACTTAAATAGCCAAACACATGAAGAGCAGGTGGCCTACCGACTTAAATAGCCAAACACATGAAGAGCAGGCGGCCTACCGACTTAAATAGCCAAACACATGAAGAGCAGGTGGCCTACCGACTTAAATAGCCAAACACATGAAGAGCAGACGGCCTACCGACTTAAATAGCCAAACACATGAAGAGCAGACGGCCTACCGACTTAAATAGCCAAACACATGAAGAGCAGACGGCCTACCGACTTAAATAGCCAAACACATGAAGAGCAGACGGCCTACCGAACTTAAATAGCCAAACACATGAAGAGCAGGTGGCCTACCGACTTAAATAGCCAAACACACGAAGAGCAGACGGCCTCCCAACATAAATAGCCAAACACACGAAGAGCAGACGGCCTACCGACTTAAATAGCCAAACACACGAAGAGCAGACGGCCTACCGACTTAAATAGCCAAACACATGAAAGAGCAGACGGCCTACCGACTTAAATAGCCAAACACATGAAGAGCAGGTGGCCTACCGACTTAAATAGCCAAACACATGAAGAGCAGGTGGCCTACCGACTTAAATAGCCAAACACATGAAGAGCAGACGGCCTACCGACTTAAATAGCCAAACACATGAAGAGCAGACGGCCTACCGACTTAAATAGCCAAACACATGAAGAGCAGGCGGCCTACCGACTTAAATAGCCAAACACATGAAGAGCAGGTGGCCTACCGACTTAAATAGCCAAACACATGAAGAGCAGACGGCCTACCGACTTAAATAGCCAAACACACGAAGAGCAGACGGCCTCCCAACATAAATAGCCAAACACACAAAGAGCAGACGGCCTACCGACTTAAATAGCCAAACACATGAAGAGCAGACGGCCTACCGACTTAAATAGCCAAACACACGAAGAGCAGACGGCCTACCGACTTAAATAGCCAAACACACAAAGAGCAGACGGCCTACCGACTTAAATAGCCAAACACATGAAGAGCAGGTGGCCTACCGACTTAAATAGCCAAACACATGAAGAGCAGGCGGCCTACCGACTTAAATAGCCAAACACATGAAGAGCAGGTGGCCTACCGACTTAAATAGCCAAACACATGAAGAGCATACGGCCTACCGACTTAAATAGCCAAACACACGAAGAGCAGACGGCCTCCCAACATAAATAGCCAAACACACAAAGAGCAGATGGCCTACCGACTTAAATAGCCAAACACACAAAGAGCAGACGGCCTACCAACTTAAATAGCCAAACACATGAAGAGCAGGTGGCCTACCGACTTAAATAGCCAAACACATGAAGAGCAGGTGGCCTACCGACTTAAATAGCCAAACACATGAAGAGCAGACAGCCTACCGACTTAAATAGCCAAACACATGAAGAGCAGACGGCCTACCGACTTAAATAGCCAAACACATGAAGAGCAGACGGCCTACCGACTTAAATAGCCAAACACATGAAGAGCAGGTGGCCTACCGACTTAAATAGCCAAACACATGAAGAGCAGGCGGCCTACCGACTTAAATAGCCAAACACATGAAGAGCAGGTGGCCTACCGACTTAAATAGCAAAACACATGAAGAGCAGACGGCCTACCGACTTAAATAGCCAAACACATGAAGAGCAGACGGCCTACCGACTTAAATAGCCAAACACATGAAGAGCAGACGGCCTACCGACTTAAATAGCCAAACACATGAAGAGCAGACGGCCTACCGACTTAAATAGCCAGACACATGAAGAGCAGGTAAAAATAGCCAAACACACGAAGAGCAGACGGCCTCCCAACATAAATAGCCAAACACACGAAGAGCAGACGGCCTACCGACTTAAATAGCCAAACACACAAAGAGCAGACGGCCTACCAACTTAAATAGCCAAACACATGAAGAGCAGGTGGCCTACCGACTTAAATAGCCAAACACATGAAGAGCAGGTGGCCTACCGACTTAAATAGCCAATCACATGAAGATCAGACAGCCTACCGACTTAAATAGCCAAACACATGAAGAGCAGACGGCCTACCGACTTAAATAGCCAAACACATGAAGAGCAGACGGCCTACCGACTTAAATAGCCAAACACATGAAGAGCAGGTGGCCTACCGACTTAAATAGCCAAACACATGAAGAGCAGGCGGCCTACCGACTTAAATAGCCAAACACATGAAGAGCAGGTGGCCTACCAACTAAAATAGCCAAACACATGAAGAGCAGACGGCCTACCGACTTAAATAGCCAAACACATGAAGAGCAGGTGGCCTATGAAAATAGCCAAACGCATGAAGAGCAGACAGCCTACCGACTTAAATAGCCAAACACATGAAGAGCAGACGGCCTACCGACTTAAATAGCCAAACACATGAAGAGCAGACGGCCTACCGACTTAAATAGCCAAACACATGAAGAGCAGGTGGCCTACCGACTTAAATAGCCAAACACATGAAGAGCAGGCGGCCTACCGACTTAAATAGCCAAACACATGAAGAGCAGGTGGCCTACCGACTTAAATAGCCAAACACATGAAGAGCAGACGGCCTACCGACTTAAATAGCCAAACACATGAAGAGCAGACGGCCTACCGACTTAAATAGCCAAACACATGAAGAGCAGACGGCCTACCGACTTAAATAGCCAAACACATGAAGAGCAGACGGCCTACCAACTTAAATAGCCAAACACATGAAGAGCAGACGGCCTACCGACTTAAATAGCCAAACACATGAAGAGCAGGCGGCCTACCGACTTAAATAGCCAAACACATGAAGAGCAGGCGGCCTACCGACTTAAATAGCCAAACACATGAAGAGCAGGCAGGCCTACCGACTTAAATAGCCAAACACATGAAGAGCAGGTGGCCTACCGACTTAAATAGCCAAACACATGAAGAGCAGGCGGCCTACCGACTTAAATAGCCAAACACATGAAGAGCAGACGGCCTACCGACTTAAATAGCCAAACACATGAAGAGCAGACGGCCTACCGACTTAAATAGCCAAACACATGAAGAGCAGACGGCCTACCGGCCAGACACATGAAGAGCAGGTGGCCTACCGACTTAAATAGCCAAACACATGAAGAGCAGGCGGCCTACCGACATAAATAGCCAAACACATGAAGAGCAGGTGGCCTACCGACTTAAATAGCCAAACACATGAAGAGCATACGGCCTACCGACTTAAATAGCCAAACACACGAAGAGCAGACGGCCTCCCAACATAAATAGCCAAACACACGAAGAGCAGACGGCCTACCGACTTAAATAGCCAAACACACAAAGAGCAGACGGCCTACCGACTTAAATAGCCAAACACACGAAGAGCAGACGGCCTACCGACTTAAATAGCCAAACACACAAAGAGCAGACGGCCTACCGACTTAAATAGCCAAACACATGAAGAGCAGGTGGCCTACCGACTTAAATAGCCAAAAACATGAAGAGCAGGTGGCCTACCGACTTAAATAGCCAAACACATGAAGAGCAGGCGGCCTACCGACTTAAATAGCCAAACACATGAAGAGCAGGTGGCCTACCGACTTAAATAGCCAAACACATGAAGAGCAGACGGCCTACCGACTTAAATAGCCAAACACACGAAGAGCAGACGGCCTCCCAACATAAATAGCCAAACACACAAAGAGCAGACGGCCTACCGACTTAAATAGCCAAACACATGAAGAGCAGACGGCCTACCGACTTAAATAGCCAAACACACGAAGAGCAGACGGCCTACCGACTTAAATAGCCAAACACACAAAGAGCAGACGGCCTACCGACTTAAATAGCCAAACACATGAAGAGCAGGTGGCCTACCGACTTAAATAGCCAAACACATGAAGAGCAGGTGGCCTACCGACTTAAATAGCCAAACACATGAAGAGCAGACGGCCTACCGACTTAAATAGCCAAACACATGAAGAGCAGACGGCCTACCGACTTAAATAGCCAAACACATGAAGAGCAGGCGGCCTACCGACTTAAATAGCCAAACACATGAAGAGCAGGTGGCCTACCGACTTAAATAGCCAAACACATGAAGAGCAGACGGCCTACCGACTTAAATAGCCAAACACACGAAGAGCAGACGGCCTCCCAACATAAATAGCCAAACACACAAAGAGCAGACGGCCTACCGACTTAAATAGCCAAACACATGAAGAGCAGACGGCCTACCGACTTAAATAGCCAAACACACGAAGAGCAGACGGCCTACCGACTTAAATAGCCAAACACACAAAGAGCAGACGGCCTACCGACTTAAATAGCCAGACACATGAAGAGCAGGTGGCCTACCGACTTAAATAGCCAAACACATGAAGAGCAGGCGGCCTACCGACTTAAATAGCCAAACACATGAAGAGCAGGTGGCCTACCGACTTAAATAGCCAAACACATGAAGAGCATACGGCCTACCGACTTAAATAGCCAAACACACGAAGAGCAGACGGCCTCCCAACATAAATAGCCAAACACACAAAGAGCAGACGGCCTACCGACTTAAATAGCCAAACACACAAAGAGCAGACGGCCTACCAACTTAAATAGCCAAACACATGAAGAGCAGGTGGCCTACCGACTTAAATAGCCAAACACATGAAGAGCAGGTGGCCTACCGACTTAAATAGCCAATCACATGAAGAGCAGACAGCCTACCGACTTAAATAGCCAAACACATGAAGAGCAGACGGCCTACCGACTTAAATAGCCAAACACATGAAGAGCAGACGGCCTACCGACTTAAATAGCCAAACACATGAAGAGCAGGTGGCCTACCGACTTAAATAGCCAAACACATGAAGAGCAGGCGGCCTACCGACTTAAATAGCCAAACACATGAAGAGCAGGTGGCCTAACTTAAATAGCCAAACACATGAAGAGCAGACATCCTACCGACTTAAATATCCAAACACATGAAGAGCAGACGGCCTACAGACTTAAATAGCCAAACACATGAAGAGCAGACGGCATACCGACTTAAATATCCAAAAAAATGAAGAGCAGGCGGCCTACCAACTTAAATAGCCAAACACATGAAGAGCAGACGGCCTACCGACTTAAATAGCCAAACACATGAAGAGCAGGCGACCGACTTAAATAGCCAAACACACGAAGAGCAGACGGCCTACCGACTTAAATAGCCAAACACACAAAGAGCAGACGGCCTACCGACTTAAATAGCCAAACACATGAAGAGCAGGTGGCCAAAAATAGCCAAAAACATGAAGAGCAGGTGGCCTACCGACTTAAATAGCCAAACACATGAAGATAGCCAAACAAACACATGAAGAGCAGGTGGCCTACCGACTTAAATAGCCAAACACATGAAGAGCAGACGGCCTTAAATAGCCAAACACACGAAGAGCAGACGGCCTCCCAACATAAATAGCCAAACACACAAAGAGCAGACGGCCTACCGACTTAAATAGCCAAACACATGAAGAGCAGACGGCCTACCGACTTAAATAGCCAAACACACGAAGAGCAGACGGCCTACCGACTTAAATAGCCAAACACACAAAGAGCAGACGGCCTACCGACTTAAATAGCCAAACACATGAAGAGCAGGTGGCCTACCGACTTAAATAGCCAAACACATGAAGAGCAGGTGGCCTACCGACTTAAATAGCCAAACACATGAAGAGCAGACGGCCTACCGACTTAAATAGCCAAACACATGAAGAGCAGACGGCCTAACTTAAATAGCCAAACACATGAAGAGCAGGCGGCCTACCGACTTAAATAGCCAAACACATGAAGAGCAGGTGGCCTACCGACTTAAATAGCCAAACACATGAAGAGCAGACGGCCTACCGACTTAAATAGCCAAACACACGAAGAGCAGACGGCCTCCCAACATAAATAGCCAAACACACAAAGAGCAGACGGCCTACCGACTTAAATAGCCAAACACATGAAGAGCAGACGGCCTACCGACTTAAATAGCCAAACACACGAAGAGCAGACGGCCTACCGACTTAAATAGCCAAACACACAAAGAGCAGACGGCCTACCGACTTAAATAGCCAGACACATGAAGAGCAGGTGGCCTACCGACTTAAATAGCCAAACACATGAAGAGCAGGCGGCCTACCGACTTAAATAGCCAAACACATGAAGAGCAGGTGGCCTACCGACTTAAATAGCCAAACACATGAAGAGCATACGGCCTACCGACTTAAATAGCCAAACACACGAAGAGCAGACGGCCTCCCAACATAAATAGCCAAACACACAAAGAGCAGACGGCCTACCGACTTAAATAGCCAAACACACAAAGAGCAGACGGCCTACCAACTTAAATAGCCAAACACATGAAGAGCAGGTGGCCTACCGACTTAAATAGCCAAACACATGAAGAGCAGGTGGCCTACCGACTTAAATAGCCAATCACATGAAGAGCAGACAGCCTACCGACTTAAATAGCCAAACACATGAAGAGCAGACGGCCTACCGACTTAAATAGCCAAACACATGAAGAGCAGACGGCCTACCGACTTAAATAGCCAAACACATGAAGAGCAGGTGGCCTACCGACTTAAATAGCCAAACACATGAAGAGCAGGCGGCCTACCGACTTAAATAGCCAAACACATGAAGAGCAGGTGGCCTACAAATAGCCAAACACATGAAGAGCAGACGGCCTACCGACTTAAATAGCCAAACACATGAAGAGCAGACGGCCTACCGACTTAAATAGCCAAACACATGAAGAGCAGACGGCCTACCGACTTAAATAGCCAAACACATGAAGAGCAGGCGGCCTACCAACTTAAATAGCCAAACACATGAAGAGCAGACGGCCTACCGACTTAAATAGCCAAACACATGAAGAGCAGGCGGCCTACCGACTTAAATAGCCAAACACATGAAGAGCAGGCGGTCTACCGAAAATAGCCAAACACATGAAGAGCAGGCAGGCCTACCGACTTAAATAGCCAAACACATGAAGAGCAGGTGGCCTACCGACTTAAATAGCCAAACACATGAAGAGCAGGCGGCCTACCGACTTAAATAGCCAAACACATGAAGAGCAGACATGAGCCAAACACACGAAGAGCAGACGGCCTACCGACTTAAATAGCCAAACACACAAAGAGCAGACGGCCTACCGACTTAAATAGCCAAACACATGAAGAGCAGGTGGCCTACCGACTTAAATAGCCAAACACAAAGAGCAGACGGCCTCCCAACATAAATAGCCAAACACACGAAGAGCAGACGGCCTACCGACTTAAATAGCCAAACACACAAAGAGCAGACGGCCTACCAACTTAAATAGCCAAACACATGAAGAGCAGGTGGCCTACCGACTTAAATAGCCAAACACATGAAGAGCAGGTGGCCTACCGACTTAAATAGCCAATCACATGAAGATCAGACAGCCTACCGACTTAAATAGCCAAACACATGAAGAGCAGACGGCCTACCGACTTAAATAGCCAAACACATGAAGAGCAGACGGCCTACCGACTTAAATAGCCAAACACATGAAGAGCAGGTGGCCTACCGACTTAAATAGCCAAACACATGAAGAGCAGGCGGCCTACCGACTTAAATAGCCAAACACATGAAGAGCAGGTGGCCTTCCGACTAAAATAGCCAAACACATGAAGAGCAGACGGCCTACCGACTTAAATAGCCAAACACATGAAGAGCAGGTGGCCTACCGACTTAAATAGCCAAACGCATGAAGAGCAGACAGCCTACCGACTTAAATAGCCAAACACATAAAGAGCAGACGGCCTACCGACTTAAATAGCCAAACACATGAAGAGCAGACGGCCTACCGACTTAAATAGCCAAACACATGAAGAGCAGGTGGCCTACCGACTTAAATAGCCAAACACATGAAGAGCAGGCGGCCTACCGACTTAAATAGCCAAACACATGAAGAGCAGGTGGCCTACCGACTTAAATAGCCAAACACATGAAGAGCAGACGGCCTACCGACTTAAATAGCCAAACACATGAAGAGCAGACGGCCTACCGACTTAAATAGCCAAACACATGAAGAGCAGACGGCCTACCGACTTAAATAGCCAAACACATGAAGAGCAGGCGGCCTACCAACTTAAATAGCCAAACACATGAAGAGCAGACGGCCTACCGACTTAAATAGCCAAACACATGAAGAGCAGGCGGCCTACCGACTTAAATAGCCAAACACATGAAGAGCAGGCGGTCTACCGACTTAAATAGCCAAACACATGAAGAGCAGGCAGGCCTACCGACTTAAATAGCCAAACACATGAAGAGCAGGTGGCCTACCGACTTAAATAGCCAAACACATGAAGAGCAGGCGGCCTACCGACTTAAATAGCCAAACACATGAAGAGCAGACGGCCTACCGACTTAAATAGCCAAACACACGAAGAGCAGACGGCCTACCGACTTAAATAGCCAAACACACAAAGAGCAGACGGCCTACCGACTTAAATAGCCAGACACATGAAGAGCAGGTGGCCTACCGACTTAAATAGCCAAACACATGAAGAGCAGGCGGCCTACTGACATAAATAGCCAAACACATGAAGAGCAGGTGGCCTACCGACTTAAATAGCCAAACACATGAAGAGCATACGGCCTACCGACTTAAATAGCCAAACACACGAAGAGCAGACGGCCTCCCAACATAAATAGCCAAACACACGAAGAGCAGACGGCCTACCGACTTAAATAGCCAAACACACAAAGAGCAGACGGCCTACCAACTTAAATAGCCAAACACATGAAGAGCAGACGGCCTACCGACTTAAATAGCCAAACACATGAAGAGCAGGTGGCCTACCGACTTAAATAGCCAAACACATGAAGAGCAGGCGGCCTACCGACTTAAATAGCCAAACACATGAAGAGCAGACGGCCTACCGACTTAAATAGCCAAACACATGAAGAGCAGACGGCCTACCGACTTAAATAGCCAAACACATGAAGAGCAGGTGGCCTACCGACTTAAATAGCCAAACACATGAAGAGCAGGTGGCCTACCGACTTAAATAGCCAATCACATGAAGATCAGACAGCCTACCGACTTAAATAGCCAAACACATGAAGAGCAGACGGCCTACCGACTTAAATAGCCAAACACATGAAGAGCAGACGGCCTACCGACTTAAATAGCCAAACACATGAAGAGCAGGTGGCCTAAAAATAGCCAAACACATGAAGAGCAGGCGGCCTACCGACTTAAATAGCCAAACACATGAAGAGCAGGTGGCCTTCCGACTAAAATAGCCAAACACATGAAGAGCAGACGGCCTACCGACTTAAATAGCCAAACACATGAAGAGCAGGTGGCCTACCGACTTAAATAGCCAAACACATGAGAGCAGACGGCCTACCGACTTAAATAGCCAAACACATGAAGAGCAGACGGCCTACCGACTTAAATAGCCAAACACATGAAGAGCAGGCGGCCTACCAACTTAAATAGCCAAACACATGAAGAGCAGACGGCCTACCGACTTAAATAGCCAAACACATGAAGAGCAGGCGGCCTACCGACTTAAATAGCCAAACACATGAAGAGCAGGTGGTCTACCGACTTAAATAGCCAAACACATGAAGAGCAGGCAGGCCTACCGACTTAAATAGCCAAACACATGAAGAGCAGGTGGCCTACCGACTTAAATAGCCAAACACATGAAGAGCAGACGGCCTACCGACTTAAATAGCCAAACACATGAAGAGCAGACGGCCTACCGACTTAAATAGCCAAACACACGAAGAGCAGACGGCCTACCGACTTAAATAGCCAAACACACAAAGAGCAGACGGCCTACCGACTTAAATAGCCAGACACATGAAGAGCAGGTGGCCTACCGACTTAAATAGCCAAACACATGAAGAGCAGGCGGCCTACCGACTTAAATAGCCAAACACATGAAGAGCAGGTGGCCTACCGACTTAAATAGCCAAACACATGAAGAGCATACGGCCTACCGACTTAAATAGCCAAACACACGAAGAGCAGACGGCCTCCCAACATAAATAGCCAAACACACAAAGAGCAGACGGCCTACCGACTTAAATAGCCAAACACACAAAGAGCAGACGGCCTACCAACTTAAATAGCCAAACACATGAAGAGCAGACGGCCTACCGACTTAAATAGCCAAACACATGAAGAGCAGGTGGCCTACCGACTTAAATAGCCAAACACATGAAGAGCAGGCGGCCTACCACTTAAATAGCCAAACACATGAAGAGCAGACGGCCTACCGACTTAAATAGCCAAACACACGAAGAGCAGACGGCTTCCCAACATAAATAGCCAAACACACAAAGAGCAGACGGCCTACCGACTTAAATAGCCAAACACATGAAGAGCAGACGGCCTACCGACTTAAATAGCCAAACACATGAAGAGCAGGCGGCCTACCAACTTAAATAGCCAAACACATGAAGAGCAGACGGCCTACCGACTTAAATAGCCAAACACATGAAGAGCAGGCGGCCTACCGACTTAAATAGCCAAACACATGAAGAGCAGGCGGTCTACCGACTTAAATAGCCAAACACATGAAGAGCAGGCAGGCCTACCGACTTAAATAGCCAAACACATGAAGAGCAGGTGGCCTACCGACTTAAATAGCCAAACACATGAAGAGCAGGCGGCCTACCGACTTAAATAGCCAAACACATGAAGAGCAGACGGCCTACCGACTTAAATAGCCAAACACACGAAGAGCAGACGGCCTACCGACTTAAATAGCCAAACACACAAAGAGCAGACGGCCTACCGACTTAAATAGCCAGACACATGAAGAGCAGGTGGCCTACCGACTTAAATAGCCAAACACATGAAGAGCAGGCGGCCTACCGACATAAATAGCCAAACACATGAAGAGCAGGTGGCCTACCGACTTAAATAGCCAAACACATGAAGAGCATACGGCCTACCGACTTAAATAGCCAAACACACGAAGAGCAGACGGCCTCCCAACATAAATAGCCAAACACACGAAGAGCAGACGGCCTACCGACTTAAATAGCCAAACACACAAAGAGCAGACGGCCTACCAACTTAAATAGCCAAACACATGAAGAGCAGGTGGCCTACCGACTTAAATAGCCAAACACATGAAGAGCAGGTGGCCTACCGACTTAAATAGCCAATCACATGAAGATCAGACAGCCTACCGACTTAAATAGCCAAACACATGAAGAGCAGACGGCCTACCGACTTAAATAGCCAAACACATGAAGAGCAGACGGCCTACCGACTTAAATAGCCAAACACATGAAGAGCAGGTGGCCTACCGACTTAAATAGCCAAACACATGAAGAGCAGGCGGCCTACCGACTTAAATAGCCAAACACATGAAGAGCAGGTGGCCTTCCGACTTAAATAGCCAAACACATGAAGAGCAGACGGCCTACCGACTTAAATAGCCAAACACATGAAGAGCAGACGGCCTACCGACTTAAATAGCCAAACACATGAAGAGCAGACGGCCTACCGACTTAAATAGCCAAACACATGAAGAGCAGGCGGCCTACCGACTTAAATAGCCAAACACATGAAGAGCAGATGGCCTACCGACTTAAATAGCCAAACACATGAAGAGCAGGCGGCCTACCGACTTAAATAGCCAAACACATGAAGAGCAGACGGCCTACCGACTTAAATATCCAAACACATGAAGAGCAGACGGCCTACCGACTTAAATAGCCAAACACATGAAGAGCAGACGGCCTACCGACTTAAATAGCCAAACACATGAAGAGCAGGCGGCCTACCGACTTAAATAGCCAAACACATGAAGAGCAGGTGGCCTACCGACTTAAATAGCCAAACACATGAAGAGCAGACGGCCTACCGACTTAAATAGCCAAACACACGAAGAGCAGACGGCCTCCCAACATAAATAGCCAAACACACAAAGAGCAGACGGCCTACCGACTTAAATAGCCAAACACATGAAGAGCAGACGGCCTACCGACTTAAATAGCCAAACACACGAAGAGCAGACGGCCTACCGACTTAAATAGCCAAACACACAAAGAGCAGACGGCCTACCGACTTAAATAGCCAAACACATGAAGAGCAGGTGGCCTACCGACTTAAATAGCCAAACACATGAAGAGCAGGTGGCCTACCAACTTAAATAGCCAAACACATGAAGAGCAGGCGGCCTACCGACTTAAATAGCCAAACACATGAAGAGCAGGTGGCCTACCGACTTAAATAGCCAAACACATGAAGAGCAGACGGCCTACCGACTTAAATAGCCAAACACACGAAGAGCAGACGGCCTCCCAACATAAATAGCCAAACACACAAAGAGCAGACGGCCTACCGACTTAAATAGCCAAACACATGAAGAGCAGATGGCCTACCGACTTAAATAGCCAAACACACGAAGAGCAGACGGCCTACCGACTTAAATAGCCAAACACACAAAGAGCAGACGGCCTACCGACTTAAATAGCCAAACACATGAAGAGCAGGTGGCCTACCGACTTAAATAGCCAAACACATGAAGAGCAGGTGGCCTACCGACTTAAATAGCCAAACACATGAAGAGCAGGCGGCCTACCGACTTAAATAGCCAAACACATGAAGAGCAGACGGCCTACCGACTTAAATAGCCAAACACATGAAGAGCAGGCGGCCTACCGACTTAAATAGCCAAACACATGAAGAGCAGGTGGCCTACCGACTTAAATAGCCAAACACATGAAGAGCAGACGGCCTACCGACTTAAATAGCCAAACACACGAAGAGCAGACGGCCTCCCAACATAAATAGCCAAACACACAAAGAGCAGATGGCCTACCGACTTAAATAGCCAAACACATGAAGAGCAGACGGCCTACCGACTTAAATAGCCAAACACACGAAGAGCAGACGGCCTACCGACTTAAATAGCCAAACACACAAAGAGCAGACGGCCTACCGACTTAAATAGCCAAACACATGAAGAGCAGGTGGCCTACCGACTTAAATAGCCAAACACATGAAGAGCAGGTGGCCTACCGACTTAAATAGCCAAACACATGAAGAGCAGACAGCCTACCGACTTAAATAGCCAAACACATGAAGAGCAGACGGCCTACCGACTTAAATAGCCAAACACATGAAGAGCAGACGGCCTACCGACTTAAATAGCCAAACACATGAAGAGCAGGTGGCCTACCGACTTAAATAGCCAAACACATGAAGAGCAGGCGGCCTACCGACTTAAATAGCCAAACACATGAAGAGCAGACGGCCTACCGACTTAAATAGCCAAACACATGAAGAGCAGACGGCCTACCGACTTAAATAGCCAAACACATGAAGAGCAGACGGCCTACCGACTTAAATAGCCAAACACATGAAGAGCAGACGGCCTACCGACTTAAATAGCCAAACACATGAAGAGCAGATGGCCTACCGACTTAAATAGCCAAACACATGAAGAGCAGGTGGCCTACCGACTTAAATAGCCAAACACATGAAGAGCAGGCGGCCTACCGACTTAAATAGCCAAACACATGAAGAGCAGACGGCCTACCGACTTAAATAGCCAAACACATGAAGAGCAGACGGCCTACCGACTTAAATAGCCAAACACATGAAGAGCAGACGGCCTACCGACTTAAATAGCCAAACACATGAAGAGCAGGCGGCCTACCGACTTAAATAGCCAAACACATGAAGAGCAGACGGCCTACCGACTTAAATAGCCAAACACACGAAGAGCAGACGGCCTCCCGACTTAAATAGCCAAACACATGAAGAGCAGGCGGCGTAAGACTTAAATAGGCAAACACATGAAGAGCAGGCAGTGTAAGACTTAAATAGCCAAACACATGAAGAGCAGGCGGCGTAAGACTTAAATAGGCAAACACATGAAGAGCAGGTGGCCTACCGACTTAAAAAGCCAAACTAAAATTCTAAACATGAAACAGGTGAAACAAATCAGACCAAACCAACAGAAAATGGAAAAAGGGATCGGTGGAAGCTAGTAGGCCGGTGACGACGACCGCCGAGCACCACCCGAACAGGAAGGGGAGCTACCTTCGGTAGGAGTCGTGACACAATGAGTGTAGACTAACAGTGACATGCTTCCTTAACGGCCATTCACAACAATGCAGAAAGAAAAATTTCGAAATAATAGAGTAATTATAACAATGAACAAACACACCATAGAAATAACCTGGCTACATGCAGTACACAGGGTACCAGTACCAGACAATGTGTAGGGGTACCAGTACCAGACAATGTGCAGGGGTACCAGTACCAGACAATGTGCAGGGGTACCAGTACCAGACAATGTGCAGGGGTACCAGTACCAGACGATGTGCAGGGGTACCAGTACCAGACGATGTGCAGGGTACCAGTACCAGACGATGTGCAGGGGTACCAGTACCAGACGATGTGCAGGGGTACCAGTACCGAGAGGATGTCCAGGGTTACCAGAACCAGACGATGTGTAGGGGTACCAGTACCAGACGATGTGCAGGGGTACCAGTACCGAGAGGATGTCCAGGGTTACCAGAACCAGACGATGTGTAGGGGTACCGGTACCAGACTATGTGCAGTGGTACCAGTACCAGACTATGTGTAGGGGTACCAGTACCAGACTATGTGTAGGATACAAGTACCAGACGATGTGCAGGGGTACCAGTACCGAGACAATGTGCAGGGTATCAGTACCGAGACGATGTGCAGGGGTACCAGTACCAGACGATGTGCAGGGTATCAGTACCAGACGATGTGCAGGGGTACCAGTACCGAGACAATGTGCAGGGTATCAGTACCAGACGATGTGCAGGGGTACCAGTACCAGACTATGTGCAGGGTATCAGTACCAAGACGATGTGCAGGGGTACCAGTACCAGACTATGTGCAGGGTATCAGTACCAGACGATGTGCAGGGGTACCAGTACCAGACGATGTGCAGTGTACCAGTACCAGACGATGTGCAGTGTACCAGTACCAGACGATGTGCAGGGTATCAGTACCGAGACAATGTGCAGGGTACCAGTACCAGACGATGTGCAGGGTACCAGTACCAGACGATGTGCAGTGTACCAGTACCAGACGATGTACAGGGGTACCAGTACCGAGAGGATGTCCAGGGTTACTAGAACCAGACTATGTGCAGGGTATCAGTACCGAGACGATGTGCAGGGTATCAGTACCAGACTATGTGCAGGGTATCAGTACCGAGACGATGTGCAGGGTACCAGTACCGAGACGATGTGCAGGGGTACCAGTACCAGACTATGTGCAGGGGTACCAGTACCAGACGATGTGCAGGGTATCAGTACCGAGACGATGTGCAGGGGTGCAAAAGAATCAAGAGATTCAGACAGCATAGAATGGAGAGCAGATAGAATGTACAGCAGATAGAATGGACAGCAGATAGAATGGACAGCAGATAGAATGGACAGCAGATAGAATGGACAGCAGATAGAACGGACAGCATAGAATGGAGAGCAGATAGAATGTACAGCAGATAGAAATGACAGCAGAAAGAATGGACAGCAGATAGAATGGACAGCAGATAGAATGGACAGCAGATAGAATGGACAGCAGATAGAATGGACAGCAGATAGAACGGACAGCATAGAATAGAGAGCAGATAGAATGTACAGCAGATAGAATGGACAGCAGAAAGAATGGACAGCAGATAGAACGGACAGCATAGAATGGAGGGCAGATAGAATGTACAGCAGATAGAATGGACATCAGAAAGAATGGACAGCAGATAGAATGGACAGCAGATAGAACGGACAGCATAGAATGGACAGCATAGAATGGAGAGTAGATAGAATGTACAGCAGATAGAATGGACAGCAGATAGAATGGACAGCAGATAGAATGGACAGCAGATAGAATGGACAGCAGATAGAACGGACAGCATAGAATGGAGAGCAGATAGAATGGACAGCAGATAGAATGGACAGCAGAAAATGGAATGTACAGATAGAATGGACAGATAGAATGGACAGCATAGAATGGAGAGCAGATGAATGGACAGCAGATAGAATGGACAGCAGATAGAATGGACAGCAGATAGAATGGACAGAGGATAGAATGGACAGATAGAATGGACAGGATAGAATGGAGAGAAAGAATGTACAGCAGATAGAATGGACAGTATAGAATGGACAGAATGGATAGAATGGACAGCTGGATAGAATGGAGAGCAGATGGAATGGACAGAGGATAGAATGGACAGCGGATAGAATGGAGAGCGGATAGGATGGAGAGCAGATAGAATGGACAGAGGATAGAATGGACAGCGGATAGAATGGAGAGCAGATAGAATGGACAGAGGATAGAATGGACAGCGGATAGAATGGACAGCAGATAGAATGGACAGCAGATAGAATGGAGAGCAGATAGAATGGACAGAGGATAGAATGGACAGCGGATAGAATGGAGAGCGGATAGAATGGACAGTATAGAATGGACAGCGGATAGAATGGACAGAGGATAGAATGGAGAGCAGATAGAATGGACAGAGGATAGAATGGACAGAGGATAGAATGGAGAGCAGATAGAATGGACAGAGGATAGAATGGACAGCGGATAGAATGGAGAGCAGATAGAATGGACAGAGGATAGAATGGACAGCAGATAGAATGGAGAGCAGATAGAATGGACAGAGGATAGAATGGACAGAGGATTGAATGGACCGCGGATAGAATGGAGAGCAGATAGAATGGACCGCGGATAGAATGGACCGTGGATAGAATGGACCGCGGATAGAACGGCAGCAGAGGACAAAGAAAAACCGACAGGAACGAGACAGAATATTGCAAAGGTGGAGAAGCTGTGTGGTGAAGATTCTAGAAGCTGTGTGATGAAGGTTCTAGAAGCTGTGTGGTGAAGGTTCTAGAGGCTGTCTGGTGAAAGTTCTAGAAGGTGTGTGGTGATGGTTCTAGAGGCTGTGTGGTGAAAGTTCTAGAAGCTGTGTGGTGAAGGTTCTAGAGGCTGTGTGGTGAAAGTTCTAGAAGCTGTGTGGTGAAGGTTCTAGAAGCTGTGTGGTGAAAGTTCTAGAAGCTGTGTGGTGAAGGTTCCAGAGGCTGTGTAATGGTTCTACAAGGTAGTTTAGATGCCACCACTAACTTTGATGAACAAATTACTTGTTGATAAGCAACTGCTTGCTAAGGTTATGGTTAGGTCTAGAATAAGAGTTAGGGTAAGGGTAAAGGTTAGGGTTAGAATAAGGATTAAGGTTAGATTTAGGGTAAGCATTAGGGTTAGGATAAGGATTAAGGTTAGATTTAGGATAAGCATTAAGGTTAGAGTAAGGATTAAGGTTAGATTTAGGGTAAGCATTAGGGTTAGGGTAAGGATTTAGGTTAGGCTAGGGTTAGTAGATAGTTAGTTGAAATGTTACTGATAGTCAGTAAATAGTCTGTAGAACATCTACAGATGGAATATCCAAATAAAGTGTTACGAAATGTTATGGTATTTCAGAGGACTGGGACACTGACACTTCACACTAATACAGTATATAACCATCTAATGAGACCTCTACTGTAATACCACAACGGAAGTCTTGTCCCTTGTGCTGGGTTGATGCTGCCATCGGGTGGTGAAGAATGGGCATGACTTTTGGATTGTACTGTGCAGTTGCTCTCTCACATGTCTCTCTCTGTGTGTGGGTCCTAGTGTGCGCGTGTGCGTGCGTGTGAAGGTTCCCAATCAGAGACAGCTGTTTATCGTTGACTCTGATTGGGGATCATATTTAGGCAGCCCTTTTTCCCACTTTCTGGTGTGGATTCTTGTCTACAGTTAGGTGCCCGTGTGCACACTAGTAGCTTCACGTTTTGTCTGGTTGTTTGTTGTTTTGCTTTGGTGAGTTTCAGTTCATAATAAAATATGTGGAACTCTATCCACGCTGTGCCTTGGTCTCATCATTACGACGATCATGACATCCACCCAAAACACCCCATTCTTTTAATTCATAGTGTTAAATAACACTAATATGTGAAAATAATATATTTTTTTATGGACAAAAATGTTTCATTTTGGCACTATAATAAGGTTGGTAGCAACATCGTTTTGGAAATCTGTTGCAGCTCAAGTTGACTATAACATTCTGAATGCGATTCTCTCTCTATGGGCTGGGTAGCCAGCTAGCAAATTAAGCTACACACATTAATTCCAAAGACTATCAGCATGTAAATTAGCTAGTTAGTTGTAAAATTGCAAAACAAACCGCACTATCAATTTAGGAGTCCACAATCTCACCATGTTCAACCTACAGATCGCCTTACAGAGTGGAGTTGGACATTCGCAACAGTAGATATACTTTTGAGGAGATGGGAAACGTTGCCCAACCTACATCATGGGTCGCGCAGTGCATTCTGGGCTATTCTGGGACAAGGAGCGTTCTCCTTCAAGGAATAATGTAAGTAAAGCAGAATTAGGCCGATACCAGCTAATAATCAAAATCCAGAAAAGAGCTGCTAAAATCAACAACCACCTAAGAGGAAACCTTCCTTAAACCTTCCCAAACTTTCCTTAACAAAGCCATCACCTACATCACCTAATCTGGAGAAGAGTCCCCTAAAATAGTTGGTCCTGGGGATCTGTTCATAAACACAAACAGACCCTACAGATCCCCAGGACAGCAACACAAATATAATTATTTTGCACATTGGAAAGAATTAACAAAATAACTAGAATGCTATTTGGCCCTAAACAGAGTGTACACAGTGGCAAAATACCTGTCCACTGTGACTGACCCAAATTTAAGGAAAGCTTTGACTATGTACAGACTCAGTGAGCATAGCCTTGCTATTGAGAAAGGCCGCCGTAGGCAGACCTGGCTTTCAAGAGAAGACAAGCTATGTGCACTCTGCCCACAAAATGAGGTGGAAAATGAGCTGCACTTCCTAACCTCCTGCAAAATGTATGACCATATCAGAGACACAAATTTCCCTCAGATTACGCAGACCTACAAAGAATGTGAAAACAAAGCCAATTTTGATAAACTCCTATATCTAGTGGGTGAAATTTCACAGTGTGCCATCACAGCAGCAAGATGTGTGGCCTGTTGCCACAAGAAAAGGGCAACCAGTGAAAAACAAACACCAGTGTAAATAAACCTATATATTGTACAGTGCCTTAGGAAAGTATTCAGACTCCTTGACTTTTTCCACATTTTGCTACGTTCCAGCCTTATTCTAAAATGTATCAAATTTATTTTTTCCTCGTCAATCTACGCACAATACCCCATAATGACATCACAATACCACATAATGACATAACACACCCCATAATGACATCACAATACCCATAATGACATCACAATACCCCATAATGCCATCACAATACCCCATAATGACATCACAATACCCCATAATGACATCACAATACCCCATATTGACAAAGCAAAAACAGGTTTTTTGAAATGTTAGCTACATTTCTGGGGGTGGAAAAATCACATTTACATAAGTAATCAGACCCTTTACTCAGTATTTTGTTGATGCACCTTTGCGATTACAGCATCAAATATTCTTGGGTATGATGCTACAAGCTTGGCACACCTGTATTTGGGGAGTTTCTCCCATTCTTCTCTGCAGATCCTCTCATGCTCTATCAGGTTGGATGGGGAGTGATGCTGCACAGCTGTTTTTAAGTCTCTCCAGAGATGCTGGATTGGGTTCAAGTCTGGGCCCTGGCTGGGCCACTCAAGGACATTCAGAGACTGGTCCCGAATCCACTGCTGCGTTGTCTTGGCTGTGTATTTAGGGTTGTTGTCCTGTTGGAAGGTGAACCTTCGCCCCAGTCTGAGGTCCTGAGTGCTCTGGAGCAGGTTTTCATTAAGGATGTCTTTGTACTTTGCTCTTTGCTCTTTGCCTTGATCCTTACAAGTCACCCAGTCCCTGCCACTGAAAAACATCCCCGCAGCATGATGCTGCCACCACCATGCTTCACCTTAGGGATGATGCCAGGTTGCCTTCAGAGGTGAAGCTTGGCTTCAGGCTAAAGGGTTCAATCTTGGTTTCATCAGACCAGAGAATCTTGTTTCTCATGGTCTGAGAATCTTTAGATGCCTTTTGGCAAAATCCAAGTGGGCTGTCATTTGCCTTTTACTGCGGAGTGGCTTCCGCTTTGGCCACTCTACCACAAAGGCCTGATTGGTAGAGTGCTGCAGAGGTGGTTGTCCTTCTGGAAGGTTCTCCCATCTCCACAGAGGATCTCTAGAGCTTAGTCAGAGTGACTTTTGTTTATCCATTTGACTTGCCTTGGTTTCCCATGCTAATAAAGCCCCTTGAATTGAATTGAATGGGAGTCTATGGGCCGCCAGCTCAAAAAAACAAACATGAGTACCAATTTCGTCATAATCTTTTCCTAGATGTGCGATAATTAACTTGCTGTCTGAAATATCGTATAGCTTTGAAATGGTGACATAACGTATTTTCGAGGAAAATAGTCCTATTTCCTCAACACTTCAGCAACCACGTGATGCAGCATGACAATGTGATCGACAGTCTACTGGGTGGGGCGTTAATACATTCCTTCATTCATTGGATTCCTGTAAACTTTCTATATTATTTCTGGCAACGGCACAACGCAAGGCACCCTGGACTAAACAGGCAAACAATTAGAAAAATGTGCTTGACTCTCTGTTAAATAAAACATTTCTTGAGATAGGAATATCGTAAAGAAATATGATCAATGTCTCATTGGTGAGAAGACAACCTCCGTCACGATGACATCAGCCAGTATTGAAATCTGACATGTATGATTTTTTTACAGACTTTTTACATCTGAAAGTCATATTCCCATTGACTTCCAGTGTAGTGAGAGAGACTGTATCCCGGTGCTACGTCATACCGGACGGATTTCTACCTGCTTGAACGCCAATAAGTCAGATACACATGAAAACATGAAATCAAATCAATACAACATGCAAAACCTTTCCTTTAAGGACCAGGGCTATAACAACACCAGGCACTAAAAGGAAGAAAATGGTCTGAAACTGGTAGCATTGCCCAATTCTAAAGAACATGCCCCTCGGTGAGTAATAATCAACATGTTGTCTGTATATTTAGCAAGAAAACCAGTAGACTCATTCACTTCCTATTTCTCAGCTCTGTTATCTCTATCTCCGTCCACAGCCGCTGACCTTTGGTGACCTTTGACAGCCTGATCATGATACCTACCCACCCTTTGACCTTCCTGACCCTGGGCATGGTCCTAACTCAGAGGTGAGAAGTTAGGGGTCATGGGTCAGGGAGAATCAGGAGATTATATGGAAGGATTTGAATACACAGTGGTTCTCATATTGGTATTAATGTCACAGTTACTGACCTTACAGGTGGCTAGCTCATATTCCACACCTCTCTTCTTCTCTTCTCACCTCCACCTCTTCTCTCTCTCTCCTACAGTAGATGTATGCTTCCTGAGAGTCACCACTGGGAGGACTCTAATGGCTCCCAACTGCATCCCACCATCCAGAAACTAATGAAGGGATATAACCGGTACATGAGGCCCAACTTCAATGGTGAGGAGAGTTAACACACACACACTCTCTCTCTCTCTCTTTCTACTTTCTCTCTCTTACTTTCTCTCTCTCTCTCTCTCTCTCTCTCTCTCACCACTCACTCACCACTCACTCACTCACTCACTCACCACCACCACCACCACCACTCACTCACCACCACCACTCACCACCACTCACCACCACCACCACTCACTCACTCACCACTCACTCACAAACTAATGAAGGGATATAACCACTACATCTGGCCCTACTTCAATGGTGACGAGAGTTCACACACACACACACACACACACACACACACACACACACACACACACACACACACACACACACACACACACACACACACACACACACACACACACACACACACACACACACACACACACATATATATATATAACAGTATCTCTTCCCTCTCCCTCTCCAGAGGGCCCTGTTGAGATTGGGATGAGTCTGGATATCGCCAGCATTGATGCCATCTCAGAAATCAATATGGTAATGTTGAACCTGTGTGTGTGTGTGTGTGTGTTTGGGTCTGCTTGCATGAATGTCTGTTTTAATGTGTACATCACTCACCTGGTCCTCAGGACTACACAGCCACTATCTTCCTGCGTCAGCGTTGGAGGGACTCCCGACTGGTGTTCCCAGGGAATGAGAGTGTGAGTGTGGATGGACGACTAGTCTCCCTCCTCTGGATCCCAGACACCTTCATTCCAGACTCCAAACGCTCCTTCCTGCATGACGTCACCGTGGAGAACCGTCTCATACGGATCTTCAGCAACGGGACCGTTCTCTATGCTCTACGGTACGTACTAGTGTCCGGTGTACTTGTGGCTCAGTCACTGGAGCATGGCGCTTGCAATGCCAAGGGTTGTGGTTCGGAATCCTTCTGGGGCCACCCGTACGTAAAACATGTATGCCTGACTGTGATTCGCTTTGGATAAAAGCGTCAGCTTACTGGCATGCATTATTATATTATTATAAACTGGGTGGTTCGAGCCCTGAATGCTGATTGGCTGACAGCCGTGGTATATCAGACCGTATACCACGGCTATGACTAAACATTTATTTTTACTCCTCTAATTACGTTGGTAACCAGTTTATAATATCAATAAAGCACCTTGGGGTTTGTGGTATATGGCCAATAAACCACGACTAAGTACTGTGTCCTGAGAACAGCCCTTAGCTGTGTCCTGAGAACAGCCCTTAGCTGTGTCCTGAGAACAGCCCTTAGCCGTGTCCTGAGAACAGCCCTTAGCCGTGTCCTGAGAACAGCCCTTAGCCGTGTCCTGAGAACAGCCCTTAGCCGTGTCCTGAGAACAGCCCTTAGCCGTGTCCTGAGAACAGCCCTTAGCCGTGTCCTGAGAACAGCCCTTAGCTGTGGTATATTGGCCATATACCACACCCCCTCATGGGTTATTGCTTAATTATATTACTACTGACCAAACATGAACCGTTCACGATGCTTTAGTCTACTATACACGTTACTGACCAATCATTACCAACACTGTTACTATGATGAAATCATTATTATATTACTACTGACCAGACATGCACCAGCTTACTACTGAAATTAAGATGAAATTGTTGTTATTACGTGTGTTATGTGTTAAATGGCCTTATAAACATTTGTCAATGTAGTCATAGAGCGTTATGAAACTGATGAATCACACTAGGATATGTCATGAATACATCAAGCTAAATGAACTGCTTGTGTCTTATAACTTACTTATCGAGTTCCACTTCTTTACCAAGTCAGTCAAACCTCTTGAAAAGACAGGAGAGTTCTTCATGAAAATGCTGTTTTTATTTGATTTTTTTTATAGATAAAGCAGTTTAAAAACCAACAGATGATAAAAGGTGTAAAAGCTCAAATCTTCTAGTTTCAAGTGTTATTAGTCATATTGTCACGATCTTCCTCCTCTTCATCTGAAGAGGAGAGGCGAGAAGGAGGACCAAAATGCGGCTTGGTATGTGTTCATGATGAATGTTTAATTATAGAAAGAACTGAACACTGAATAAAAAACAATAAACAAATAAAGACCGTGAAGTTATCGTAAGGACTGTGCTGACACAAGCAACTAACATAGACAATCACCCACAAACAAACAGTGCAACCCAGGCCACCTAAGTATGATTCTTAATCAGATACAACTAATGACACCTTCCTCTGATTGAGAACCATACTAGGCTGAAACATAGAAACCCCCAAATTATAGAAAATCAAACATAGACTGCCCACCCCAACTCACACCCTGACCATACTAAATAATGAATACAAAACAAAGGAAATAAAGGTCAGAACGTGACACATATGTACGGGATACACATTGTCCAACAAAATGCCTACTTGCAGGTTCCTTCTAGACGATGCAACAACAGCAATAAATAGTCAAATATAAGAATATGAACATAAAGTAAATGTTAGTACAATAGACTTATACATTTGACACATGTATTAGGGAAGGGGGGTGGGGGGCAAGTGTATAAAGTGAGCAGTATAATAGGAGTTTGGTAACAGCAGTTGTGATGTGTGTGTAGCATGAATGTGTGTGTGTGTGTGTGTGTGTGTGTGTGTGTGTGTGTGTGTGTGTGTGTGTGTGTGTGTGTGTGTGTGTGTGTGTGTGTGTGTGTGTGTGTGTATGAGGGAGTGCATGTGTGCTAAGATGTTGAGAATCAGAGCAGGCGGTCAGTCCAGTTGTTAGGCTGTAGAGATGTATATGAATGGAATAGTATGAAATACAAAGGAAATGTGTTTGATACCATTCCATTCTAGCCATTACTATGAGCCCATCTTCACCAATTAAAGTGCCACCAGCCGCCTGTGATACACAGTACCCAACTAAACACAATGATTAAAAGTATCTTGTAAAGATTGTTCATCTTCACCAGTACGGGATATGCATGGTATACTGGCCCAGCCTCAGCTCACCCCTGCAGGGACAACATCTCCACACTCTCCCCTCCTCTTTCCTCTTCCCCTGTAAGGTAACCACATCTAAAACGTAGTAAGACATAATGAAGTGTAGCCATAAAACAGACATTTAAACCCTGCCCTTTTTGTCATTGAATTTGAGTTGAACTAATGAAAAAACCTACAGGATAATGATAAAAACAAACATTAATATTTAACATGTGTCCTAACTAAACAATAATGTACATTGAAAACTATAAATGAATAGATACAATTGAAAAAGTAACAAAACAACAAGAAACAATCTCAAATGACAAACCTGGTTTGAACCAACATTTGGTTTAAACTATTTGATAATGAAAATCAACATCAAAGCATTCTAGGAAACCTCTCCTCTCTCTCTCCTCTCCTCTCCTCTCCTCTCCTCCCTCTCCTCTCCTCTCCCTCTCCTCTCCTCCTCTCCCTCTCTCTCCTCTCCTCTCCTCTCCTCTCCTCTCCTCTCCTCTCCTCTCCTCTCTCCTCTCCTCTCCTAATGGCCCGGCCTCAGCTCACCCCTGCAGGGACAACATCTCCACACTCTCCCACTCCCTTTTCCTCCTCTCCTCTTATTCTCTAGGCCCGGCCTCAGCTCGCGCCTACAGGGACTCCATCTCCACACTCTCCCTGGAGGTGTTGAAGTACTCCCTCTCTCTCTTCCTTCTGGTGGTGTTGAAGGTGATAGAGGGCCCTGGAGGTGTTGAAGTACAGATAGAGGGCCCTGGAGGTGTTGAAGTACAGATAGAGGGCCCTGGTGGTGTTGAAGTACAGATAGTTGTTGAAGTACAGATAGAGGGCCCTGGTGGTGTTGAAGTACAGATAGAGGGCCCTGGGGGTGTTGAAGTACAGATAGAGGGCCCTGATAGAGGGCCCTGGTGTTGAAGTACAGATAGGGCCCTGGGGGTGTTGAGGGGGCCCTGGTGGTGTTGAAGTACAGATAGAGGGCCCTGGGGGTGTTGAAGTACAGATAGAGGGCCCTGGTGGGGTTGAAGTACAGATAGAGGGCTGTGGTGGTGTTGAAGTACAGATAGAGGGCCCTGGTGGTGTTGAAGTACAGATAGAGGGCCCTGGTGGTGTTGAAGTACAATAGAGGGCCCTGGAGGGGTTGAAGTACAGATAGGGCCCTGGTGGTGTTGAAGCTGTGGTGCTGGTGTTGAAGTTCAGGAGCCCTGGGGGTGTTGAAGTACAGATAGAGGAGGGCCCTGGTGGGGTTGGAGGGCCCTGGTGGGGTTGAAGTACAGATAGAAGGGGCCGTGGTGGTGTTGAAGTACAGATAGAGGGCCCTGGTGGTGTTGAAGGTCAGATAGAGGGCCCTGGTGGTGTTGATGTACAGATAGAGGGCTGTGGTAGTGAGGTACAAATAGAGGGCCCTGGAGGTGTTGAAGTACAGATAGAGGGCCCTGGTGGTGTTGAAGTACAGATAGAGGGCCCTGGTGGTGGGCCCTGGGGTGAAGTACAGATAGGCCCTGGTGGTGTTGAAGTACAGATAGAGGGCCCTGTGGTGGTGAAGTACAGATAGAGGGCCCTGGTGGTGATAGAGGGCCCTGAGGTGTTGCAGTACAGATAGAGGGCCCTGGTGGTGTTGAAGCCCTGGTGGGTGTTGAAGTACAGATAGAGGGCCCTGGTGGTGTTGAAGTACAGATAGAGGGCCCTGGTGGTGTTGAAGATAGAGGGCCCTGGTGGTGTTGAAGTACAGATAGAGGGCCCTGGAGGTGTTGAAGTACAGATAGAGGGCCCTGGTGGTGTTGAAGTACAGATAGAGGGCCCTGGTGGTGTTGAAGTACAGATAGAGGGCCCTGGTGGTGTTGCAGTACAGATAGAGGGCCCTGGTGGTGTTGAAGTACAGCGCCTGGTGGTCGTCACCAATATCAGCAGCACTACAACCAGTCTGTAGTAAACAAAGTAAACAAGTCTGGGTCAGTTACCTGTCACAGTGAGGGAGAGGAGCTCAGTCTCCGAGGAGGTTAACTCAGGAACACAGCTCTATTTCCGTCGGTGGAAATCTACATTAAGGAAGAAGAAGGCAGCAGAGTGATTGACAGCTGGCTAGGTCTGGGTTCTGTTGGAGCCGGTGAATGTGAGGAGGAAAGAGCCTCCTGGGTACAGTGGCTGAGTGGAGCAGGTGGTGGTGAAGCTGTGGACTCTGAACACCTCTGGCCCCTGGAGACCCCTCCCGTTGAGACATTCAGGGAGATATTAGGCTGGAACAGAAGATCTGAGCAGGCTATGTTAACAGAGAGATGTTGTATAACACTGTCATCATAATACTCCCTTTCACACAGGCTCAGTGTCACACAGGCTCAGTGCCACGGTAGTTAGCTACATCCCAGACCCTTTGTAACCAGAGGACTCTACTATTGAAACAGCAGAGCCACGGACGGTACAGTTGTCTACATCCTACAGCTGAATGCTTCATTTCCCACTGAAGAGGTCTCACAATCCTCCACCATCAAATCCTGTTGTACATCTCCAGTGTACCTCCACAGCGACCAGCCTCACATCATCAGGCTGTGAGCAGGTCAGTCCAGCAGCGTTACCAGGGAAACGGGTGTGTTCTTCTCTGGCTGAGGTGTGACAGTGTAAGATAAGAGTCTTGTCTTTACACTGGAACTCAGTAGCCCAGGTTGGACCCTCACCTCCATAGAGCTGAAGGTGCCCCACAGCCAATGTCTATGTGTAGAGGTCAGCTCCATCAACAAGCCTCGCCGACTCTGAACAGACCACATTGGCTCTGGCATAACAATAAACATACATACCCATTTCATACTCCCGAAGAGTAGACTCCATTTCTGTGCATCTAACCCTCTCTGCAAAAACTATTCCCTTTCCAACTGGATGACCGTAAGATACATCAACAGGTTGTCCACAGCCCAAATGTCTGTCAACAGGTTGTCCATTGCCCAGCTGTCTATCAACAGGTTGTCCACAGCCCAGTTGTCTATTAACAGGTTGTCCACAGCCCAGCTGTCTATCAACAGGTTGTCCACAGCCCAACTGTCTATCAACAGGTTGTCCACAGCCCAACTGTCTATCAACAGGTTGTCCACAGCCCAACTGTCTGTCAACAGGTTGTCCATAGCCCAGCTGTCTATCAACAGGTTGTCCATAGCCCAGCTGTCTATCAACAGGTTGTCCACAGCCCAGCTGTCTATCAACAGGTTGTCCATAGCCCAGCTGTCTATCAACAGGTTGTCCACAGACCAGCTGTCTATCAACAGGTTGTCCACAGCCCAGCTGTCTATCAACAGGTTGTCCATAGCCCAGCTGTCTATCAACAGGTTGTCCATTGCCCAGCTGTCTATCAACAGGTTGTCCACAGTCCAGCTGTCTATCAACAGGTTGTCCACAGTCCAGCTGTCTATCAACAGGTTGTCCACAGCCCAGCTGTCTACACACCACCTTTGCATCTATCACTCTCTATATCTCACTCCATTTCTCTCTCTCTCCACCCCCATCTCCTCATCCTCCCCATCACAGAATAACAGCGACCATCGCCTGCAACATGGACCTGACCAAGTACCCAATGGACAGACAGGTGTGCACCCTGCAGCTGGAGAGCTGTGAGTAGCCCCCACACACACACACACACGCACGCACGCACACACACACACATAGACACAGTCTTGTACAGCTAACCTTGTGGGGACACACAATTCAGTCCCATTCAAAAATCCTATTTTCCCTATCCCTAACCTGTACTCTTACCCTAACCTTAACCTTAACCCCTAACCCTAACCTGTACTCTTACCCTAACCTGTACTCTTACCCTAACCTTAACCTTAACCCTAACCTTCAACATAGTTTGAACACTAAATCTTACCTTAGTGTTAAATTTAACCCTACACTCCCTGAAAAATTGCTTTTGACCTCGTGGGGACTAACAAAATGTCACCATTTGGTCAAATGTTTGTTTGTTTACTAGTCTTGTGGAGACTTCTGGTGCTAGTATAGTTAAACACATCCATGGAGGATAAGTGTGTGATTGTGTGTGTTTCAGGGGGCTACAACCTACAGGATGTAATATTCTACTGGACTAGAGGGCACGACTCAGTGAAGGGTCTGGACACACTGCGCCTTGCCCAGTACAGTGTTGAGAGTTACTACACATCTATTTCTGAGGCTGTCTATGAGACAGGTACCTGTGTATGTGCTTGTGTGTGTGTGTATCTCTGTGTATGTGTGTGTGTGTGTGTGTGTGTGTGTGTGTGTGTGTGTGCATGTATCTGTGTGTGCACACGAGTAAACATAACTTACCTTACAATCTACTGGTCTACCTCTGTACGACACTATAGAGTCAGATAACCTAGGAGCGTGTGTGTGTGTGTGTGTGTGTGTTGTGTATGTATGTATGTATGTATGTATGTATGTATGTATGTATGTATGTATGTATGTATGTATGTATGTATGTGTACGTATGTATGTATGTGTATGTATGTATGTATGTATGTATGTATGTATGTATGTATGTATGTATGTATGTATGTATGTATGTATGTGTTTGTATGTATGCATGTATGCATGTATGTGTTTGTATGTATGTATGTATGTATGTATGTATGTATGTATGTATGTATGTATGTATGTATGTATGTGTTTGTATGTATGCATGTATGCATGTATGTGTTTGTATGTATGTATGTATGTATGTATGTATGTATGTATGTATGTATGTATGTATGTATGTATGTATGTATGTATGTATGTATGTATATAGGGCAGTACCCGAAGCTGGTGCTCCACTTTGCTCTGCGCAGGAACGTGTTGTTCTTTATCCTGGAGACATATGCCCCTTCTACTCTGTTGGTGGTGCTCTCCTGGGTCTCCTTCTGGATCAGCCAATCATCTGTCCCTGCACGCACCTGCATCGGTCAGTCACACTGCGTGTGTGTATTAACCCTGTCACTTACATATTCATTCATTCATTTGAGTATAGAGTACAAGCAAGTTCCATTCCTCATCCATCCACCAATCCATGTAGGTGTATTACAACTGACGATGACTGTCATTATAATGATTCTCCAGGTGTGACCACAGTGCTGACGATGACTGTCATTATAATGATTCTCCAGGTGTGACCACAGTGCTGACGATGACTGTCATTATAATGATTCTCCAGGTGTGACCACAGTGCTGACGATAACTGTCATTATAATGATTCTCCAGGTGTGACCACAGTGCTGACGATGACTGTCATTATAATGATTCTCCAGGTGTGACCACAGTACTGACGATGACTACTCTCATGATGGGTGCCCGTACCTCTCTCCCCAACGCCAACTGTTCCATCAAGGCCATAGACGTGTACCTGGGCATCTGTTTCACCTTCATCTTTGGGGCGCTGCTGGAGTACGCCTGCGCCCACTTCTGTACCGTGCAGCACCAAACCGTAGGAGACATACACAGGGTGGGTCAAATAGAGAAAAGTGTGTGTGTGTCAAATGAAATCAAATGCTATTTGTCACAAGCTTGGTAAACAACAGGTGCAGACTAACAGTGACGGGTCCATCCCCAACAATGCAGAGTGTGTATGTTTATATGTGTACTTGTCTACCATATTTCTGAGATGAGACCCCCCCCCCCCCACAAAATGTCTCTCTACTCCTCAGGAGCTCCTTCAGGAGTTTGATGACTCCAGCGGAAACGGTACCATGCCCGTGGTCAGCTCCAGCCAACCAAATCAGGTCCTGGAGCTAGGCTCCACCCAAAAGGATCTTGTTGACCAATCGGGGACGAGTGTCAGCGAGGCTGAGGCTACAGAGAAGAAGCCGGAGAAATGGTGGCCTGACGCCGTTGAAGAAATGCGGCGCGGCGTGCATTGTCTGTGTTTAGCGTAGAGAACCCTCACAACATCGACCGCCATGCTCGCACCATGTTCCCCCTCACCTTCCTGGCAGTTAATGTCTTCTACTGGCTCTACTATCTCTTCATCTGATCTGAGTAGCACACATCCCATCATCTGATCTGATCTGAGTAGCACACATCTCTGATCTGATCTGGGTAGCACACATCCCATCATCTGATATGATCTGACCAGTACACATCTCTGATCTGATCTGGGTAGCACACATCTCTTCATCTGATCTGATCTGAGTAGCACACATCTCTTCATCTGATCTGATCTGAGTAGCACACATCTCTTCATCTGATCTGACTAGCACACATCCCATCATCTGATCTGAGTAGCACACATCTCTTCATCTGATCTGAGTAGCACACATCAAATCATCTGATATGATCTGACCAGTACACATTTCTTCATCTGATCTGAGTAGCACACATCTCTTCATCTGATCTGAGTAGCACACATCCCATCATCTGATCTGATCTGAGTAGTACACATCTCTTCATCTGATCTGATCTGAGTAGCACACATCTCTTCATCTGATCTGAGTAGCACACATCTCTTCATCTGATCTGAGTAGCACACATCCTTCATCTGATCTGATCTGAGTAGTACATCTCTTCATCTGATCTGATCTGAGTAGCACACTCTTCATCTGATCTGATCTGAGTAGCACACATCTCTTCATCTGATCTGAGTAGCACACATCTCTTCATCTGATCTGAGTAGCACACATCCCATCATCCGATCTGATCTGAGCAGTACACATCTCTGATCTGAGTAGCACACATCTCTTCATCTGATCTGAGTAGCACGCATCTCTTGATTTGATCTGAGTAGCATGCATCTCTTGATCTGATCCGATCTGAGTAGCACACATCTCTTCATCTGATCTGAATAGCATACATCTCTTGATCTAATCTGAATAGTTCACATCTCATAATCTGATCTGATCCGAATGGCCCCCTATTTCCTATGAGATGCACTACTTTTGACCAAACCCCAGTAGTGCACTGTATAGGGACTGTGTCCAAAATGGCCCCCCTTTCCCTATGTAGTGCACTACTTTGACCAACACCTATAGAGAAGGACCCTGGTCAAAAATGGTGCACTACACTCTTAGAAAAAAAGGTGCTAGCTAGAACTTTAAATGGTTCTTAAGTTGTCTACATAGGAGGACCCATTGAAGAACCCTTATTGGTTTAAGGTAGAACCTTTTGGTTCCTGGTAAAACCCTTTTGGGTTCCATGTATAGTTAATTCAGAAAGTATTCAGATCCCTTGAAATATTACATTTTGTTACATTACAGCCTTATTCTAAAATGGATGAAATAGTTAATTTTTCTTCTCATCAATCGACACACAATATCCCATAATGACAAAGCAAAAACAGATTTTCGGAATATTAGCAAATGTATAAAAAAAAAAAACTGAAATATCAAATGTACATGAGAATTCAGACCTTCACTCAGTCTTACGTTGTCGAAACACCTTTGGCAAAGATTACAGCCTCGAGTCATCTTAGGTATGACGCTACAAGCTTGGCACACAAGTATTTGGGGAGTTTCTCCCCATCCTTCTCTGCAGATCCTCTCAAGCTCTGTCAGGTTGGATGGGAGCATTGCTGCACAGCTATTTTCAGGTCTCTCCAGAGATGTTCGATCAGGTTATAAAGTCCGGGGCTCTGGCTGGGCCACTCAAGGACATTCAGAGACTTGTCCCGGAAAACCACTCCTGCATTGTCTTGGCTCTGTGCTTAGGGTTGTTGTCCTGTTGGAAGGTGAACCTTCGACACAGTCTGAGGTCCTGAGCGCTCTGGAGCAGGTTTTCATCAAGTATCTCTCTGGACTTTGCTCTGTTCATCTTTCCTCGATCCAGACTAGTCTCCCAGTCCCTGCCGCTGAAAACCATCCCCACAGCATGATGCTGCCACCACCATGCTTCACCATAGGGATGGTGCCAGGTTTCCTCCAGACATGACGCTTGGCATTCAAGGCAAATAGTTCAAACTTGGTTTCATCAGAACAGAGAATCTTGTTTCTCATGGTCTGAGAGTCTTTAGGTGCATTTTGGCAAACTCCAAGCGGGCTGTCATGTGCTTTTTACTGAGGAGTGGCTTCCGTCTGGCCACTCTACCATAAAGGCCTGATTGGTGGAGTGCTGCAGAGATCTTTGTCCTTCTGGAAGGTTCTCCCATCTCCACAGCAGAACTCTGGAGCTCAATCAGAGTGACCATTGGGTTCTTGGTCACCTCCCATTTCTAGAAAAAGTCTTGGTGGATCCAAACTTCTTCCATTTAAGAATGATGTAGGCCACTGTGTTCTTAGGGACCTTCAATGCTGCCGAAACGTGTTGGTACCCTTCCCCAGATCTTTGCCTCAACATAAGCATTATGTCTCAGAGCTCAATGTACAATTCCTTCTCATGGCTTGGTTTTTGCTCTGACAGGCACTGTCAACTGTGGGACCTTATATAGACAGGTGTGTGCCTTTCCAAGTCATGTCCAATCAGTTGAATTTTCCACAGGTGAACTCCTATCAAGTTGTACAAACATCTCAAGGATGATCAATGGAAACAAGATGCACCTGAGCTCAATTTCTTGTCTCATAGCAAATACTGAATACTTATTTAAATAAGGTATTTCTGTTTTTTTAAACCAAAAAAGGTTCTACCTGGAACTGAAATGGGGTTTTCTATGGAGACAGCCAAACTAACTATTTTGGAACCGTTTTCTAAGTGTGTATATAGGGATGAGGACTGCCACTGGACTGCCCCACACAGGACTGACCCCTGGACTGACCCAAAATGGACTGCCCTACGCTGGACTGACCTCACACTGGACTGCCCTGCGCTGGACTGCACACTGGACTGCCCTCGCTGGACTGCCCTACACTGAACTGACCCACACTGGACTGCCCCACGACCCACACTGGACTGCCCTACTGCCTCTCCTGGACTGCCCTACACTGGACTGACCCACACTGGACTGACCCACGCTGGACTGCCTCACTGGACTGCCCTACACTGGACTGCCCTACGCACTGACTGCCCTACACTGGACTGCTCTACACTGAACTGACCCACACTGGACTGCCTCACACTGGACTGACCCACACTGGACTGCCTCACATTGGACTGCCTCACACTGGACTCACCCACACTGGACTGACCCACACTGGACTGACCCACACTGGACTGCCTCACACTGGACTGCCCTACACTGGACTGTCCTCCACTGGCCTGCCCTACACTGGACTGCCCTACACTGGCCTGCCTTCCACTGGACTGACCCACACTGGACTGCCTCACACTGGACTGCCTCACACTGTCCTGCCCTCCACTGTCCTGCCCTTCACTGGCCTGCCCTACAGTGGATCAAATCTATCATTCAATGGCCTTCATAAACTTTGTATGCATTTTTGTATCTGTACATTTTTTTATCATGGGTATATTATTTATGATTATTTATTTATTTGTGGACTTGTGCTTGTCTTGTGAATTTGCAACAATAAAATAATGGACCATATATTTCAATGTGATTTGTCTCTAGTCAGTAGGCCTATCCAGACATACTGACCACACTGCTCAGCGGGTATGCGTTGCAAAATAAATGTACAAATGCATGTTATTCAATCATTGCATCTCACAATCTCCACATCTCTCTCATTGGTTTTTAGGAGCATATACCCACGTGCCATCTCCTCATTGGTTTTTAGGAGCATATACCCACGTGGGTGATTGAAATATGAACTGAGCTCCAGCATCCAGTCCAGTTGGTAGTGGTAATGCACCTTAAAGTTAGTTACCAACCACCATATAAAGTCAAAGAGAAGAAGAAAGAGCCTTGAAGGAGGAGAGATTACTAGAAATAAACAATATTTACTCTTTAATCTGTGGATTAAATGTCGGAGGAAGGATCTGCAGAGAAAGAATGCGACAAACTCCCCAAATACAGGTGTGCCAAGTTTGCAGCGTCATACCAAGAAGACTTGTGGCTGTAATCGATGCCAAAAGTGCTTCAACAAAGTAGAGTAAAGGGTATGAATGTGTACTTAAATTCGAAAAACGTGTTTTTGCTTTGCCATCATAAGGCTGTAACCTAACAAAATGTGGAGAAAAGGCCAGGAGTCTGAATACTTTCCAAAGGCGCTGTAGGTTCTGTCTTATCAGCCGTGTGAATTCCTGTAGATAAGTATTGACACCTAGTGTACATCGTTCAGATAATATTTATTATTATCACAATTTTATTTGTCATCATACTGTTTTGTAAAGTACATCTCAATTTGAGGGTAAAATGAACATTGTGCAGTGTAAAAATCATCCTATAGACAAAACAGTAGGTATGGTTTCTGTCTGTACAGATAGAATTGATGCTTCTGTCTGTACAGATAGAAGTGATGCTTCTGTCTGTACAGATAGAGGTGATGCTTCTGTCTGTAGATAAAATTGATGCTTCTGTCTGTACAGATAGGTGATAAGGAAAACAATGTTAAAGGGATAGTTTCGGATTTTGGCAATTAAGCCTTTTTTTCTACTTACCCAGAGTCAAATGAACTCATGATTACAAATGTATGTCTCTGTGTAGTCAGAAGAAAGTTGAAGGGCGGTTCTGGGCCTATTTTGCAGCTGAAATGCACTGAAGTCTACAGAAGAATTTCCAGTGACATGGAGCTAGGAAAAGTCTTAATTTACAAAATCTGGAAGTATCCCTTTAAAGCACATCACATACAGTAAATCACTGTGTTTTTCTTCCATCTGCATTGTCTTCCAGTTCTATGGAACCATTCTCACCTTAAATCTCTCGTTGTCCCTTTGTCATTTATTAGGTATATTTCATATCCTTTCTGTACACTGGCTCAAATATTCAATTTTCGTCCAAATCTCTACAACAATCTGAAAGACACATCCTCCCTCTGATATTCCTCCAATCATCTCCAATCTTTCCTTAACATCGTTATGCCTTAGGTGCATTTCTTTGACTCCCATTCCTGCAATGAAAATCAACAGTTTAATATTTTTGTGTTTATACAGACACACACACATGCACACACACACGCTGTGCATTTTCTGTGAGTTCTCCTCACACTAACTGCTGGGACACCATTAGACCCTGGTGATGGAACTGGCTCACAGTGACAGACTGTGGGCTGCGTCCCTCTAAGGTGCACAATATGGGACACAGATAAACTGTGTGCGTGTGTGCGTGTGTCTTTCGTCCTTACCTTGGCTTTCTGCATGACTGTTCTTTTTTAGATGTTGAGTAGACAGGATGTTTCACACGGGCACAGACACAGCTACAGGTATAGACTCAGAGTAGTAGGGCCTGCTATACACCTGAGACACACACACATTCAAATCATTAGAACCAGTGATCACTCTTGAGTGACGCAGTGCTCTAAGGCACTGCATCTCAGTGCTAGGGGCATCACTAAAGGCACCCCGGTTCAAATCCAGGTTGTATCACAACCAGCTGTGATTGGGAGTCCATAGTGAGGTGCACAAATGGCCAGTGTTGTCTGGGTTTGACCTGTGTAAGCTGTCATTGTATATAATAACTTGTTCTTAACTGACATGTTTAGTTAAAAAATATATCTATTTTCTGGTGGGTCTATGTGTGTGTCTGCAGATATATACTGTATGTGTGTTGGAGATACCTTGCTGGTGTGTGTCTGTAGGGTTTGTTGTACCTTGCTCCCCAGGTGCCCCCAGAGCCCCTCCTGCTAGGCTCTTCTTCAGGTTGTCTTTAACCTGGGGAGCGGAGCTCCAGGTCCACCCTCTCACTCTCCTTCCCCGGCACGTCTCCTCTAGCTGGGACACACGCTCACCAGGGAGCCCTTCTGCTCCTCTGATCCAGGAACACAGAGGAAATTGATTAGGTTTCCCTGTATAGTTGTATTTTGTTGGAGCATTAGGCTGTAGCCTACTGAGATTGTGTATTAAAGAGTTTTGTGCATATCTGTTTTGTGTTGTTGTATTTATCAGGGATCACCAGTATCAGGGCAGCTACTCTTCCTGGCTCTAAACATATTAAGGTGGGCAGGGTAGCCTAGTGGTTAGAGTGTTGGACTAGTAACCGAAAGTTGCAAGATTGAATCCCTGAGCTGACAAGGTACAAATCTGTCGTTCTCACCCCTGAAACAAGGCAGTTAACCCCACTGTTCCTAGGCCGTCATTGAAAATAAGAATTTGTTCTTAACTGACTTGCCTAGATAAATAAAGGTAAAAAAAGCACTTACATTACGTATAAAACAGTACATCATATTACATATCAACAATACAATTGTTATATTATCAACAATATTACATATGTGTCTGTGTGTGTCTTCACTGTCCGCTGTTCCATAATGTGTAATCTGATTCTACTGCTTGCATCAGTTACCTGACTGATAGACTACCATGTGCACCTCCCATAGTCTGTTCTGGACTCGGGGACTGTGTAGAGCCGTGGCATGTGTGGGATATACACGGATGTCTGAGCTGTGTGCTAGTAGTTTAAACAGACAGCTAGGTGCATTCAGCATGTCAACACCTCTTACAAAAACAAGTAGTGATGAAGTCAATCCCTCTCCCACTTTGAGCCATGAGAGATTTACATGCATATTATTAATGTTAGCTCTGCATTTAGAGTTGGAAATGTACATACACTTAGGGGTTGGAGTCATTCAAAATCGTTTTTCAACCACCACAAATTTCTTGTTAATTAACAAACTATAGTTTGGCAAGTCGGTTAGGACATGTACTTTGTGCATGACAAGAAATGTTTCAACAATTGTTTACAGACAGATTATTTCACTTATAATCCACTATATCCCAATTCCAGTGGGTCAGAAGTTTACATACACTAAGTTGACTGTGCCTTTAAACAGCTTGGAAAATTCCAGAAAATGATGTCATGGCTTTAGAAGCTTCCTGATAGGCTAATTGACATCATTTGAGTCAATTGGAGGTGTACCTGTGGATGTATTTCAAAGCCTACCCTTTCAAACTCAGTGTCTCTTTGCTTGACATCATGGGAAAACCAAAAGAAATCAGCCAAGACTAAGTCAAGTCTGGTTCATCCTTGGGAGCAATTTCCAAACCCCTGAAGGTACCACATTCATCTGTACAAACAATAGTACGCAAGATAAACACAAGTATAAACACCATGCAGCGTGGTACCGCTCAACAAGGAGAGAAAATAGATGGCATCATGAGGATGTCAAATTATGTGGATATATTGAAGCAACATCTCAAGACATCAGTCAGGAAGTTAGAGCTTGGTTGCAAATGGGTCTTCCAAATGGACAATAACCAAGCAGACATCCAAAGACTGTGGCAAAATGGCTTAAGGACAACAAAGTCAAGGTATTGGAGTGGCCTCAATCCTATAGAAAATGTGTGGCAGAACTGAAAAAGCATGTGGGAACAAGGAGGCCTACAAACCTGACTCAGTTACACCAGCTCTGTCAGGAGGAATGGGCCAAAATTCACCCAACTTATCGTGGAAAGCTTGTGGAAGCTACCCAAAACATTTGACCCAAGTTAAACAATTTAAAGGGCAGTACTACCAAATACTAATTGAGTGTATGTAAACATCTGACCCACTGAAATGTGATGAAATAAATAAAAGCTGAAATAAATAATTCTCTACACTATTATTCTGACATTTCACATTCTTAAAATAAAGTGGTGATCTAACTAACCTAAGGCAGGGAACTTTTACTATGACTAAATGTCAGTAATTGTGAAAAACTGAGTTGAAATGTATTTGGCTAAGATGTATGTAAAACTTCCGACTTCAACTGTACATTTAAGGGCCAAATGTGCTCTTAAAGCCAATAAAACATTTCAGAGGTCCTTCTGCGGCACCTGACCACACAACTGAACAGTAGTCCAGGTGTGACAAAGCCAGAGCTTTATTATGGACAGACTTTTCACCATCTTAGCTACTGTTGTATCAACATGTTTTGACCATGACAGTTTACAATCCAGGGTTACTCCGAGCAGTTAAGTCACCTCAATTTCTTCATTCCATATTATTCAATACAGATTTAGCTGAGATTTAGGTTTAGTGAATGATTTGTCCCAAATTCAAATTTGGGGCGGCAGGTAAATCAAATCAAATCAAATATTATTGGTCACATACACATGGTATGCAGATGTTAATGCGAGTGTAGAAATGCTTATGCTTCTAGTTCATGCCATGCAGTAATATCTAACAAGTAATCTAACAATTTCACAACTACTACCTTATACACACAAGCGTAAAGGAATGAATAAGAATATGTACATATAAATATATGGATGAGGCGATGGCGAACGGCATAGGCAAGATGCAGTAGATGGTATAAAGTACAGTATATACATATGAGAAGAGTAATGTAAGGTATGTAAACATGATATAAAGTGGCATAGTTTAAAGTGACTAGTGATACATTTATTACATACATTTTTTATTATTAAAGTGGCTAGAGATTTGAGTCAGTATGTTGGTAGCAGCCACTCAATGTTAGTGATGGCTGTTAAACAATCTGATGGCCTTGAGATAGAAGCTGTTTTTCAGTCTCTCGGCCCCAGTTTTGATGCACCTGTACTGACCTCGCTTTCTGGATGAGCAGGGTGAACAGGCAGTGGCTCGGTGGTTGTTGTCCTTGATGATCTTTTGGCCTTCCTGTGACATTGGGTAGTGTAGGTGTCCTGGAGGGCAGGTAGTTTGCCCCGGTGATGCGTTGTGCAGACCGCACTACCCTCCGCCCTACGGTTGTGGGCGGGCAGTTACCATTACCAGGCGGTGATACAGCCAGACAGGATGCACTCGATTGTGCATCTGTAAAAGTTGTGTTTTTTTGATGACAAACCAATTTCTTCCAGCCTCCTGAGGTACCCATGACTGCAGGATGGAGATGTCGTTTCCTGCCCTCACCACTTGGGGCGGCTCGTCAGAAAGTCCAGGACCCAGTTGCACAGGGCGGGGTCGGGGCCAGGGTCTCAAACTTAATGATGAGTTTGGAAGGTACTATGGTGTCGCTCACTTCTTGAGGACAATACAGGTGCCACCGACACGGCCCGCTACCAAAACCTGCAGATTCTCCTTCACCACAGCCAACGTAGGTAAAACATTTAAACGCGTGTTAACCTTCGCAAGGCTGCCGCCCAGACAGCATCCTTTGCCGCCTCCTCAGAGCATGCGCAGACCAGCTGGCTGATGTGTTTACAGATATATTCAATCAATCCTTATCCCAGTCTGCTGTTCCCACATGCTTCAAGAGGGCCACCATTGTTCCAGTTCCCAAGAAAGCTAAGGTAACTGAGCTAAATGACTACCGCCCGTTACTCACTTCCATCATCATACAGAAGTGCTTTGAGAGACTAGATCAAGGATCATATCACCCCCACCCTACCTGACACTTAGACCCACTCCAGCCTAGTGGTTAAGGCATTGGGCCAGTAACCAAAGGTTTAACAGATGGCATCCCCCGAGCTGACACGGTAAAATTCTGTCATTCTGCCCCTGAACAAGGTAGTTAACCCATTGTTCATAGGCCGTCAATGTTAATAAAATTTGTTCTTAACAGACTTGCCCTAGTTAAATAAAGGTTTAAAAAATACAATGCATTTTGTTTTGAAATATTTAGGACTAACTGCAGCACTTTTTAAGTGTTGCAGTGATTTTTACTTGCTGTAGTAGCTGACGTGTATAGTGATGAGTCATCCGCATACATAGACACACTGGTTTTACTCAAAGCTACTGGCTTGTCATTAGTAAAGTTGGAAAAAAGTAAGTGGCCTAGACAGCTGCCTGGGAATTCCTGATTCTACCTGGGATATGTTGGAGAAGGCTTCCATTAAAGAACACCCTCTGTGTTCTGTTAGACAGGTAATTCTTTATCCACAATATAGCAGGGGGTGTAAAGCCAGCAGACTAGGATCAATAATGTCAAAAGCTGCACTGAAGTCTAGCAAAACAGCTCCCAAAATCTTTTTATCTTTAATTTCTCTCAGCCAATCATCATTCATTTGTGTAAGTGCTGTGCTTGTTGAATGTCATTTCCTATTAGCGTCCCCAAAGTAAAATAGCTTTGTATCTGCTCAAACACATTTTTTAACAAAAGGGTTGGTAACAGGCTGATTGCTCGGCTATTTGAGACAATAAAGGGGGCTTTACTATACTTGGGTAGCGGAAGTACTTTTGCTTCCCTCCTGGCCTGAGGGCACACACATTCTAGTAGGCTTAGATTGAAGATATGGCAAATAAGAGTGGCAATATTGTCCACTATTATCCTCAGTAATTTTCCATTCAAGTTGTCAGACCCCAGTGGCTTGTTTTTTATTTATTTTATTTCACCTTTTTTTAACCAGGTAGTCTATTTGAGAACAAGTTCTCATTTGCAACTATGACCTGGCCAAGATAAAGTGTAGCAATTCGACACATACAACAACAGAGTTACACATGGAATAAACAAAACATAGTCAATAATACAGTAGAACAAAAGAAAACAAAAAGTCTATATACAGTGAGTGCAAATGAGGTAAGTTAAGGAAATAAATAGGCCATGGTGGCGAAGTAATTACATTGTCATTGTTGATAGACAACAATCTTTTTTTTTACCTCTTCCACACTCACTTTATGGAATAAAAACGAAAATGCTTGTCTTTCCTAATTTGATTAGTTATACCTGGATGTGTAGTGTCAGCGTTTGTTTCTGGCATGTCATGTATAAGTTTGCTAATCTTGCCAATGAAAAAATCATGAAAGTAATTGGCAATATCAGTGGGTTTTGGGTAAATAAATGAGCCATCTGATTCAATGAATGACAGAGCTGAGTTTGTCTTGTTGCCCAAAATGTAATTTAAGGTGCTCCAAGGCTTTTTATTATCATTCTTTATATAATTTATCTTTGTTTCATAATATAGTTTCTTCTTATTTTTATTCAGTTTAGTCACATGATTGATTTCTCAAGTTGCAGTACGTTTACCAATCGGTTGTGCAGCCAGACTTATTTGCCATTGCTTTTGCCTCATGCCACACCTGATCTGTTTCACCTGTCCTTGTGATTGTCTCCACCCCCTCCAGGTGTTGCTTATTATCCCCGGTGTATTCATCCCCTTGTTTCCTGTCTCTCTGTGCCAGTTGGTCTTGTTTTGCCAAGTCAACCAACGGTTTTCTAGCTCCTATTTTTCCCAGTCTATTTATGTTTATTCCTACCCCTCCTGGTTTTGCCTGTCCTGACTCTGAACCGGCCTGCTTGACCCCTCTGCCTGTTCTGACCACAAGCCTGCCTATCCCCTTGTACTGTTTGGACTCTGACCTGATGACTGAACCCCTGCCTGTCCTGACCTCAACCTGCCTTTTGCCTACCCATTTTATGATAATAAATATCGGAGCTCAACCATCTGCCTCCTGTGTATGCATTTGGGTCTCGCCTTGTGCCCTTATACCTCATCCCTCTCAACCATACAATTTTTCAATTCCTCATCAATCTAGAGGGATTTAACCATTTTAAAGTAATGTTCTTAATGGCTGCATGCTTATTAGAAACTGAAATAAGAAATTGTATTAATGTGTCAAGAGCAGCATCTGGTTGCTCCTCATTTCACAACACAGACCATAAACTATTGGGTGGGCAGCTTGATGGAAACCAGTCAATATTTAAATCCCCAGAAAGTATACCTCTCTGTTGAGATCACATACATTAACAAGTAGCTCACACATATTATCCAGATACTGACTGTTGGCACTTGGTGGTCTATAGCAGTTTCCCACAAGAATGGACCTGTAGCCATATTACTTCAGCAGTATTTAATATTAAATCCTCTCTAAGCTTTACAGGAATGGTTCTGAATATAAACAGCAACACCTCCACCATTGGCTTTTCTGTATTATAACCATGTATTGCTACCACTGTATCATCAAAATAATTATCGAAGTGAGTTTCAGAGATAGTCAGAATTTGAATATCATCTGTTAAAAGCAATTTATTGATTTTAATTAACCTATTTTTTTATTTTACCTTTATTTAACTAGGCAAGTCAGTTAAGAAAAAAATCTTATTTTCAATGACGGCCTAGGAACAGTGGGTTAACTGCCTGTTCAGGGGCAGAACGACAGATTTGTACCTTGTCAGCTCGGGGGTTTGAACTTGCTACCTTCCGGTTACTAGTCCAATGCTCTAACCACTAGGCTACCCTGCTGCCCCATGGCTACATGTTAGCGTGTGCTATTTTTAGCACTTTTCTGAGATGCTTGATTGTTTTCATTGCTTAACTGGGAAGCTTAGCAGAAGTAGACATGCTCATGTTATTTATGTTTGAGCTGTGGACATAGTATAACTGGTTCATAGGTACATGTTTACTTTATACAATAGCTGTAAGATCAACAGAGGCATTCAGCACAGTTAGAGACATACATTAGGTTACTTACATTGTGTCTGCCAATCCCCCTAGGATAATGTACATTTGCTGAAGAATTATGACAACTCAGCGACACAATGGTAGGGATTGTCTGAGCTGGGCTTGAGTCATTGATAAGTCATTGTCTCAATGCAGCCGTATAATGCTGTGAAATGATCCAGGAACCCAAATGATTTGGGAGGATCCCATCCTCCTTATAAAACGTGTTTTGTTTCCAAAGGGTGTGTGTGTATGTGTGTGTATGTGGGTGCACTTTCCCTCTTACCTGTAGCAGTCTGAAATCTCTCCTTCATCTCTCTCCTCTCTTGTCTCAGTGTCAGCAGAGTGGTCCGTATCCCATCCCTCTCTCTCTCCAGGTGTTCTTTCTCTCTCAGGAATAGTTTAGCGTCCTCCTCCGCTCGTGTTTTCCATAGAGGCCATACTGATTGGTGTCTGGGGGGAGGGGTCATAGAAGGGTGAAATGTGAAAGGTCAGACCTGGAGAGGTTATGGGAAGACATAACCTCTCTCTCTCTCTCTCTCTCTCTCTCTCTCTCTCTCTCTCTCTCTCTCTCTCTCTCTCTCTCTTTGAGTAAACTCTTCCTCTACCTCTCACACATAAAGGTAGGAGAGAGACCACTGTAACTGACCCAAATTGAAGGAAAGCTTTGACTATTTACAGACTCAGTGAGCATAGCCTTGCTATTGAGAAAGGCCACTGTAGACAGACCTGGCTCTCAAGACAAGACAAGCTATGTGCTCACTGCCCACAAAATGAGGTGGAAACTTCATAACACTTCCTAACCTCCTGCCAAATGTAGGACCATATTAGAACACATATTTTCCTCAGATTACACAGATACACAAGGAATTCGAAAACAAACCCGATTTTTGATAAACTTCCATATCTACTGGGTGAAATACCACAGTGTGCCATCACAACAGCAAGATTTGTGACCTGTTGCCACAAGAAAGGAGGCAGCAGTGAAAATAACACCATTTCTGTTATTATGTTGTGTTTTTATTTTCCTTTTTGTCCTTT